>NC_045697.1:63013358-63314664 GCF_009834535.1 Camelus ferus
CTCCCACAAGCCTCCTCAAAACATCACTCCTCTTCACCTGCCCCTAAAAAATCACTCTGATATTGGAGGCTAGATCCATCATTGCATTTGTAAGCCTAGAATCAAGGGAACTATTACTGCTTTTCTTCACAAGACTAGTTCTTTTTGCACATTTTTCATTATAAACTGTGCTGAAGGCATAAGGTTTCCCATATCGAGTCATAAAACATGTTGTATTTCAAGGAGGATGCACAGTTCTGGTTATTCTGGCCATGCTTTATTTGCACAGGGGCTGGTCTGGCAAGTAGCACTGATTGCCAAGATGGAAATCTAGAGCTGCTAAATTGTTTTGGAATGCATTATTTTACTTTGAAAGTAGAAAAATATTTAGTGTTTTTGAAACTAAAATGCAGCAATTTAGGAAAAACAGGAAAAAAACAGGTAAGTATTCTTAGGATTTTTGCAAAATTGGCATTTCAGATTTTTTTTTTTTTTTTTTTGCTTTAAAATAAAGTTTGTTGAAGTTATGGTAAAAATACAAAATACAACTAGCAGGAAAATTAGCTTTCATGAATGGAAACAGTTTGTCTCTAATAAAACACATTTTCCCCCTATTTCTGCTACCCCATCCTGTTTTTTAGGGTAATGTTCTAATCAGGACTTTTATGTTGGCTTTTTTGAAAGACCAAATATTTAATGTTAATTTTTGTTTGAAGTAGTGATGGCTTTGCCAGAAAACTATGAGCTCAAAATGTGATATTTATTACAGTGTTTGTGTCCTTACTGAAGAAAATTGAATATGAATAAGTGTTAATGAGTGTCCTGGGTATCCTATAAAGAATAATTTATTCCCACTCAATAAATGAGAAAGACCAAGGGCGGGGTGTGATAAATAGTACCAGATGAATATGCTGGACTTACGAAAAGACAACAATAGTATGGGCACAATAATAAATCCTTGAAAGACAGTTGTAATTCTTCCAAGACTTATGGAATGATCATTTTGCCTATGGAGAGACATCTAGGGTGATTAAATTATGTGCATTATTTTTTAGAGGGTTTATGTTTTTTCCAGTGAAAATCTTTATGATCTGTTCTCCAAATGTGAAATTCTTTTGCTATATGGGTAAATAAGTATCTTTGAAACTGGCTAGATAAGCACTGAATGTTCACAGTTGTTTTTTCTCACCATTTATACTGATGGAGAAATTTCCACACTCACTCACACACACACACACACACACACATCATCAGGGAATTTTTTTTTTTTTTAGTTTCCTATAGATTCTGAAGTCTTCCTAGTGATGCTAGTGTAAGCAGTCATTTCTGTTAGTTTTACACAGCTATTGCTTTGTGTTATAAAAAAAATAGTACCCTGGGACACCACAGGAACAATCAGACCAAGTAATCTGTTTTTTTTTTTCTAGAAGAAAATATTTGAGTGAGAGCCTTTGACATGGTATGTTTAAGAGGGAAAAGTAAAGTTAAAAGAAAATAGCTATAACGCAGAGATAAACTAAGAAAAGCATCTGGAGTAAATAGATAATTTGAAAAAAGAATAGAAAGTTATCTACCTGCATGTCCCCAACACATAGAATATATTTTCTGAGGTATAACTACAAATATTTTAACTGTTTTCCTATGTGTGGTTCTAATCATGGATGTCCAGTAACTTCCTTTGAATTGTTCTTACATATTCTAATTGCTGTTTTTATAAGAAATTATTTCCTGATGTTTAACCCAATTTTCGTTTATCCAGTATAACCTCATTGTTTCTAACTGGTGTAATCTGCAAACGCACTAACAAGCCTTTCATGGTTTTGTTTCTCCACAGATCTGAAACTTCATTGTTTTGTACCTTTGGCAGTTTTTATGAGGCATATCTAAAATAAACATGCAAAATACTGTCCTATCAAGTTAGATAAGTTGAAGCACCTCTAATGTATGATGGAAAGAAAAAGAGAGAGAAAAAATTTTTAATTAGGCTAAATTTCCTTATGACGACCAAACATTTTCGCCACGAATGTATTTGATTTTCTAAAACAGGGAAGTTGGAGATATATTAGTAGTCTTATATTCTGTTTTTGCTTTTGTTACATTTAGTAGAGAAGAGTAAGGACAGTTTTTTATGCATTTTACAAGCCTTTTAATTGTGTTGGCTTAGACTTGGAACAGACTTTTAAGAGTTTATAATTTTTAGAATTGAAACAATTTTTAGTTACATAAGACAATTCTCAAAATTAAGAGTAAAGAGCAAATTATTTATTTCCTTCCTAAAACTCTTCTCTTTGTGCCCTCATTACTATGAGCCAGCCACCTTCTTAAAAATCCTGTTTTGAATCTCTGTGTTAGTATATTCTTTCTTTGTCACCTACAGTCTCACCATCTTAACAGTCTAACCCATAAGCATCACTCCCATTAAGGCTTGAGAAACTAAGAAAAGAGATATATAGATATTTAGTCAATATTTCATGGAGTTGATAACAACACTTAACAACAAACATCATATAAATGAAATGTGGCTAACACTGTGGATAGCTATATTATATGGTTTTGAATAGTTAACCTATCATTGCACAAGCTTACTACTTTTGTGCAAGTTACTTAACCTCTCTGTGCATTTTACTTATCTACAAGTTGAGTATAATAATAATCTCTACTTCATGTATTGTTGTGAGGATCAAATTAATTAATATGTACAAAAAACACTTAGAAAATTTCCTGGCACAAAGTAAGCACTTACTAATTAGCTAGTGGTGGTAATAATAGTAATTTATACAAAATGTGATTTATCAGTTGCGTTGGTGGTTCAGTGGTAGAATTCTCGCCAGCAAAAATGTGATTTATCAAGGGAAAAGATATGGGCAATGTGATATACAAAAATGAATGAAGTTTTGGTACATACTGCACCTTGGATGAAAGTTAAAGGCATTCTTCTAAGGGAAGTAAGCCAGACACAAAAGGCATCAATATTTCTTTACCTATCTTCTTCCATCTTTGCTCTCTACTCCTCATCTTCAACCCATCTTAAGAGAAAAATGGAAGAGAAAGGATATGGAGAATATTTAAGAAAGAAGGAAGGAAAACAAAACAGTGAGGCAGAGGAAGAGGTGCAGGAGAGGGGCTTAATTTGCCTTTCCCATGGCTTTAAAGAACTCTTCAGTTTTATTTCCCTTGAATGAAACATCAAAAGGTAACGTTTTGATTAAAAAAATAAGTTTCCCAGTAGTGTTAGTCCTTACCAATATGTGAATTGGAAGACTGCGATAGCTCCAGATTTAATGATAATAGAAAGAGTCTGGACTGGTGCAGAAGACGGAGCTGGTGAGTCAGCTGGCTGCCTTTATCTGTCTTTCTCTACTTCCCCAAGTCCTCTGAGACTGAAAGAAAGGAGAATTTCATACAGGAGGTCATTTGGTGAACATCTAAGTGTTGGACCGAGAAAGAATGGGGGTTTGAGTCACAGGATTTGGAATTAAATAAGGGATCATGTGACAGTAACTAGTTATTTGTTTATAGAGTCTGTGCACACAGTATATCTTAAATCTGTTAATTAGCCTAGAGGAAAAGAGGAATGATGATGGAAAAGAGGAAAGATATTTTGGAGTTAAAAAGACTTTTTATATTAATGTTAGAAAAAAATGCTAAAGATGACTTTAGTTGTGTACCACAAATAAATTGTTTTGTTTCATATATTTTTTTGATTTGAGGATGGAATTGAGTTGCCTTTGTCTGTTATTAAATTTGGCTTCTTGTAGTTTAGAAAATAAGGGTTATAGTTTTCAAACATTAAGAATATATTTGCCTTTAATTTGATTCACTTTATTTGACCTAAAAGGAATAGAAGCCAGATTATCTATGATTATGATGAATGGAATTTTCTAGGAAATGAAATTGGTTCAATGAGAGCAATTACTGTTTTTCATTGTTGTTAGCTCAGAAGTAGAGCCAGTCTTTCTGCTGTTCTTCACAGACGTCTCTCAGATATTATAGTCAATTTGCCTTACCCAGAGGTGAAGGAGGCGTTTCAGGATAAATTGTTATACTGTCAAGAAGGTTGCATGTGGATAATGATGAAAGGCTTTGGTAAAAATCACAATGTCTGAGGCTGATTTTTCAGGAAGAGAATTGACTATTTAATCTTCTCTCATTCAGGCAATTGTGTACAATCAAGTATCATTGGATAATTTTTAGTAACTTTCATTTTGGAAAGGAAAATTTGAGGAAACAATGTAAGCTCAGAGGAAAGATGAACTTTAAAAAATTTTTTAAGACTTAATTTTTTAGAGCAGATTTAGGCATACAATAAAATTGAGAAGAAGGTGAGGAGACTTCCCAGACACCCTCTGCGCCCACACATGGGTAGCCTCTCCATTATCAACACGACACACCAAAGTAGACGGTTTTACCAAGGATGAACCTATACTGACACATCAGTCATAATCACCCAAAGTGTGTAGTTTACCTAAGAGGTCACTCTTGTTGTACATTCAGTGGGTTTAGACAAATGTGTAATAACTTATATCCATCAGTATAATATCATACAGAGTATTTTCCCTTCCTTAAAAATCTTTGCTCTGCCTATTCATCACGCCTGCCTGGCTACCACTGATCATTTATTGTCTTAATAGTTTTGCCTTTTCCAGAATATCATATAGTTGGAATCATACAGCATATAGCCTTCTCAGATCACTTAGAAAGACTGACTTTTGAAAGAGTAAATCTACATGTAACACTTTGATGAAATATTCATTTAATACCCTTGTCCGACAGAAAATTACATTCATCACTGATGTATCAATGGAAGAACATGTTCTAAAAATGGGTTTCATAAGGGAGAGTATTAACTTTCTTTTTACTGATATTTGCTTTAATAAAAATTATATTTAATTAAATTATATTTGCTTTTAAATAAACTGAAGTGAAGGAAATCCATTTATAATTAAACAGAGAGAAATACTTTATTTTTTAAATGCTCCTCTCCCCTTTCTCTAAGTTTTATATCCTCAGTTTTCTCAATTGGTATAATAGTAAAAGAAAAACATAAAATAGGATTTTCCTGTTTATTAGCATTCTGAAATAGGAGATTTCTGAAAAATTATTGGTGGATCTCGAGGAAATGTTTATGACATCTGAGATGACGCTGAATCAAATATTCAGTAGTCTTTGTGAGCAAAATTACACAGTAGATGGTTTGTCTTAATTGCCCTTGTTGGAGTTCCTCCCCAGTTGTATAATTCCTTTGTTCCTGTGACCTCCAACACACATACACACACACAATCTACCCCATGTCCTGTCTTAACCATCTAGTAGGGATAATAACTAATGGCTTACTATGGGTGTAAACTAATAATGGTTTAGGTGCTGTCAGAGAAAAACCAGAGCTGGACAGTAGTTGAATCGGTAAAAACAAAAATAGATTTTATTCAGATCTGTTGCAGTAGGGGTAAGGAGATGTCAGCATAGATCTGGGCTCAATTCTGAATACTGCAAGGAAAAATGGAGATTTTTTTAGTGAACGAGTGGGGTGGGGTCAGTGGGTGGAACATTGCTAAGTCGAAACATGAGGGACGAGGGAATCTAGCTAAACTGACTTAACAGGATTCTTGCTAATCAGGCCAGAATGATCAGACGCTCCCCTGGAGGATGAGGAATCTGATTAGATATTGAGGGTGATTAGATATTGAGGGTGATCAGGTACTGAGGATGTGGGTTCTGGTTAAACTGATTTAACAGAGTTCTTTTGAAACTCGATTTTAGAAGGGCATGTACAGAGGGCCTATGAGAAGGTTCAGGAGTCTGACCGAAGTTTGATTAAGCAAAGAATCTGTCAGTACAAAGTGTATGGTGATTTATTTGCATTTTAGAGAAGAAAAAATGTGGAAAGGTTGGAAGATGAGATTGGAATGATAATCTCATAGTGCAGTTAACTCTGGGTGAAAACCTTTCAAAATTACCTTTCCTACCAAGGATGTCAATGCTGTTCTCCTACTCCATGTAATGTGCTTGCATGCACGTGTGTGCACGCACACACACACAGGCATGTGATAGTGGAATGAATAACGAATAACGAACTTTTGAAAAGGTACTCACCCAGCTGTACCACTATTCTGACTTGAGCTTTTTCACTAACTAGATTTTTAACCCTCAAAGGCAGCCTTTGCCAAGCTGTACATGTTGTCATAAGGACAACACTAGAAAGTATTGTAAATTAAGTTCTGCTCTGTTGTCACAATGGGGCAGTGTCAAGCACAATTTCATTTTATTTCAAACCTTTTATTTGAAGGATATTTTCACACACATCTGAATGATACCTTCCTTTTCAGGGTAATTGTTTATTAATTTGAGAAACTGTATGTAGATTTTTACCTGTATGATACCAAGTTACCAGATAAAGGTAGACAAGTCAGTAAATAACACTTTAAAATTGTAAAACTGTATGTGTTGTTTGTGCCTCCATCTAGAAGACGAACATCATAAAGCACATCTGAAGAGAAACATCTCCCCAGTGACTGCTGTGTGCCTGAAATACCCAGTTCTAGTCTACAAATGGCACATGGGGTAGAAGTCCTGTGACATTGTGCACATCTCTTGAAACCAGTAAGACATTTAGCCATGCCCATAAGGTAATGTGTTCATGCATATTTGATTATTACATTAATTGTCACATTAGAAAGTAGAAAGCAGGACGCTGAGGGAATAAGACATGGGATGTGAGGCTTTCGTTGGAAGAGAAACACACTAACTGGCCAGTCCTACAGCACATTGATCTAGGTCAGGAACCCCTGTTGGGAGTTGACAAAAAGATTTAGCACCAAGGAACAAATTTCCAAGTAAAAACAAAATGATTTGTGGAAATGGTTCAAGATCTAACTTTAACTTTGTAATTGTTCATTTTTTAGAGAGCAAGTATTCTTTATACCCAGATGTCTGTTTATTTAAAGATAATGTTGAAGTATGAGAATTAGAGGAACTTGGCAATAGAACCTTCTGACAAATAATATTGTGAAGAGATAGTGCAGTAGACTGAAGACTTATGTGTATTGTGTTGAAGCATTTTATTAATTGAGTAAAAGCGAAAGATTTCTGTGCTTTTGATATCTAACTCTAATTAACTTCAGGAAAAGTCAAAGCTGTAAAATTGTTTTGAACCTAAGCAAGTAAAACTCCTGCTCTGTCTGCCAAGGGTATGTCATTCCTGATGTAGTTTCTGGACTCCTGGGATGAGAAGTGTAAACAGTGAAAAGGAATCACAATAAGGCGATCTGTCTTTTCAGTGCAGTTGGGTGGGGCACAATGAGGGCAGAGGGAGGGGAGGAAGCAGGAATGAGCAGGGGAAATGAGGCTTAGACGCCTAAAAGGAGGATGTGCTTTACATTCCAGACTGAAATGCTACTTCAGTTACTGCTGCAGTTCTGAATTTTTCACATAGTTTAGGACAGAAGAAAGTAGCAATTCTTGTCTCTGTGCCACAGGGGTCCTTGTTCTCTAGGGTTTGAATATGAATTTGAAGTTTATTGGCCTAGGGGGTAGGAGTAAGGATAAACAGCATCAGTTTGTAACCTGACCTGAGGACAATACTCAGCTGAGTGTCACTCACTGTGACGTCTCCAGCACCATTCAAGCTGTCTGGATCAAGGTCGGCTGTCAAGCAGTATGGAGTGAAGGAGTGACCTGAAGGGCACCTTCACACTGTCACGGTTTGTTCATATTAGGAATCTCCAACCTTTTGTCAAGAGAAACTGCTTTTAAATTTTGTGAAGCCTTGATTTAAACATGCATTCATTCAACAAATGTTTTCTGAGGACCTCCTATGCATTTTTCTATTGAGATATAATTGACATATAGCATTGTGTAGGTTTAAGTTGCACAGCGATGTTGGTTTGTTACATTTATAAGATGATTATCACCTTAGGGTTACTTAACATCACTATCATGCCACATGTATGTTATTTCCTTTTTGTGGTGAGAACAATTAAGATTTAATCTCTTAGCAGCTTTGAAGTATATATTACGGTATTGTTGACTGTGCTGTGCAGTAGATCTTCAGAACTTACATATGTACATATTGTAAGTTTGTGCCCTTTAAGAACATCTGCCTAATGTTCCCAGCCTTCAGACCCTGGTAATCACCACTCCACTTTTGGTTTCCATGAGTTTAGCATTTTTAAATTCCACATGTAAGTGATGTCATACAGCATTTTTTTCTCTGACTTATCTCACTTAACATGATACTCTCAAAGTCCATCCATGTCATACAGATGGCAGGATTTCCTTCTTTCTCATGACTGATAATATTCCACTCTGTGTGTGTGATCTCCTTTATCCATTTATCCCCTGTTGGACATTTAGGTTGATTCCATATTTTGGCTATTGTGAATAATGCTGCTATGAACTGGAATGTGCAGATATCTCTTCCAGATACTGACTTCAATTCCTTTAGATGTATGCTCAGGAGTAGGATTACTGTATCATATGGTGGATCAATTTTTACTTTTTTAGGAACCGCCATACTGTCTTCTGTAATAGCTGTACCATTTTATAGTTGAACAATGTATAAGGGCTCCCTTTTTCCACATCCTTGCCAGCATTTACTATCTTTTGTCTTTTTAGTGATAGCCATCCTAACAGGTGTGAGGTGATATCTCATTGTGGTTTTGATCTGCATTTCCCAGATGATTAGTGATATTGATCATGTTTTCATATTACCCATTGACCAATTGTATGTCTTCTTTAGAAAAATGTTTATTTGGGTCGCCTTTTCAATTTGATTGTTTCCTTTGCCATACAGAAGCTCTTTAGTTTAATGTAGTCCTGCTTGCTTATTTTAGTTTTTGTTGCCTGTGCTTTTGGTACCTTTTCCAAGAAATCACTGCCATGGCTAATGTTAGGGATCTTTTCCCCTATGTGTTCTTCTAGAAGTTTTACAGATTCTGTTCTTTCATTTAAATCTTTGACCCATTTCAAGTTATTTTTCGTGAGTTGTGTTAGATAGGGGTCCAGTTTCATTCTTTAACATATGGATATCTAGTTTTCCAAACACCAAGTAAGAGACCCTCCTTTTCCCATTGTGTATTTTTGTCACCCTTGTGAAAACTTATTTGACCGTACATGTATAGGTGTATGTCTGGACTCTATTCTGTTCCACTAGTTTATGTGCCTTTTTTTATGCCAGCGCCATGCTGTTTTGATCACTATAGCTTTGTAATATAGATTGAAATCAGGTGGTGTATCGCCTCTAGTTTTGTTCTTTCTCAGGATTGCTTTGGCTATTCATGGTATTTTGTAGTTACCAACACATTTTAGGATACATTTTTTCTATTTTTGTGAGAAATGCCATTGGGATTTTGATTAGAATTGCTTTGAATCTGTAGGTATCTTTGGGTAGCATTATGGATATTTTCACACTGTGAGTTTTTCCAATTCAAGAACATGGGATATCTCTTCAGTTATTTGTGTCTTCTTTAATCTATTTCATGAGTATCTCAGAGTTTTCATTTTTCAGATATTTTTTCCTCCTTTGTTAAATTGATTTCTAAATATCTCACTGATTTAACTGCTATTGCAAATGGGATTGCTTTCTTAATTTCTTTTTCAGATAACTTTTTGTTAGGGTTTAGAGATGCAACCAATTTCTGTATATTGACTTTGTATCCTGAACCTTTACTGAATGCATTTATTACTTCTAACAGTTTTTAAGTGGTGTATTTAGGATTTTCTGTATGTAAGATCTTGTCATCAGCAATAATTTTACTCCTTTTTTTTCTGATATGGATGCCTTTTATTCCTTTTTCTTGCCTAACTGCTCTAGGTAGGACTTCCAGTACAATGCTGAATAGAAATGACAACAGTGAGCATCCCTTTTTTGTTCCTGAACATAGAGAAGAGGATCTTAAATTTACCATTGAGTTTGATGTTAGCTGTAAGCTTTTCATTTATGGCCTTTATTATGTTGAAGAACATTTCTTTTATACCCAATTTGTTGAGCCTTTTTTTTTTTTTAATATTGAAAGGATGTATTTTATCAAATGCTTCTTCTGCATCTATTGAGATGACCATATGATTTTTATTTTTCATTCTGTTAATGTGATGTATCATATTTATTGATTTCTGTATGTTGATGTATCCTTGCATCCCTGGGATAAGTCCCACTTGATCATGGTGACTGATCTTCCTATATATTAATGATTAATTTTTTTCTGGCAGCTTGCTGTGATATAGATACAATCTGTGTTAGCTACTGAAGATAAAACAGTGAACATATTCTCATCGTATCTCCCCTAGATGATTGCTGTAAAGGCAAACTAATCATTTTTAAATGTTGATCTCGATACACACCTTGAAAAAAGAAGTCCGATGTACAGTGTGGGTACACGATGAACAGAGGAGCACCTTTGCCTTGTGATTAGGGAAAGCATCTCAGAGAACAGGAAGTCTGAGACCTAAACAAAGTTGGGGAGCTGATTATAAAGTACTGAGGAGGAAATACTGACAGAAGAGAGACTGTGCTGTTTGTACTTCCTTCCATTCTAAGGTACTCTCTAAATCTCAAGAGGGAAGATATTAAATAATGTCCCTTAGTCATCAGGCAAAGTTTTAGTTTTGTTCAATGGACTGGATTATACATGCTTATAATATATAAATCTCCCTATTGAAAATGTCTAAATGATTCTTGGTAATCGAATGTGTACTTTAAAGTAGTGTGCTTTATACAATTTCAAGGAAGGGAGGCATTATTACTGATGGAAGACATTCTGTTTTCACAAAGGATTATTGCATTCCTCCTTGTGGAGGCAAGCCTCATACAGATTACATGATGCTTTTGCGGTGGCAGATGTTCAGTGTGTTTGCTGAGTTGAATTGCAGCTTATATTGTGCCATATTAGGTTCCTTACAATTAGGCATTTTCACATTGAGTTGCAAAATTACCCATTTCCAAGGAATATATGAATTCAGTGGCTCTCAACTATCTTACATATCTAGGAGTAGAACAGACCAATGAATCTTGGATCTTCATCACCAAGAAATAATCTGTTTAGGGCACTGTCTTTAGGCAAATATTATCATCTCTACTTCAGAGATGATGCAGCTAAAAGGCTAAAGGACTTGCTCAGAGTCCTACAGCACCCTTCATATTTTTATATGGCGTTTCTATCGTAAAGTAAAAATGCTTACTGTCTTCCTCAAGGAACATGTGTCAGGGAGCTATACTCCTGTGGGGTAAGTTTAAATTATTTGTACATGTCTTGCAGGAAGTCAGTGGCACAGCTGTATATAAAACCTAAGACATTTGACCCTGGGTAACTTTGAACTTTTCTCTTAGTATCAAAAGCAAACATTGTGAGTCATTTTAGTATAAATCAGTGTCTTTCTGAAACCTTCGAGAGAGAAAACCTTCACAGATCATAAAATAAGAAATAGAAACCATGAGTGAGTGAACTGCTTCCTAGTCTTTAGAACAGTTGAAGTATTTATCCTTTAACAATATAAAAATTACACGTATACATAGAACTGCCATTAGGAAATTCATATTTTGAATATTCTTGGAAGCCTTATCAGAAGTTTGGTTTCTTTAGGGGTTTCTCATCTATCCTAAGAATCTCTGATTTGTCTTCATGTTAGGATATAGGCAGAACTGCAAAGTTTGCTTTTTTGTTTTCTGTTTTTGCTGTTTTTCACTTCTCTCATCCTCTGTTGCTTTGTATCCTCAAAGCACAACTTTGCAGCATGAGATTTCCTCATTTTCCTTCTCATGGTGCACCAGAAGCCTCTTTTGTGTGGTAGATAAAGTCTACAGGCCCGAGCACCTACTCTTTCTTTGTATCTCTTTCTGCATCCTTTTCCCCTTCTCTTTGCTCTGATAATCTGATAAATTAATATTCCTTACAGTTTTAATGACCGCTAATAGATAAATGCATCTTAATGACTGTTAATGGCTTAATCTGCAACACCTCCTGGGTAAAATATTTGCATTTTAAAAGGGCTTTTTACAATCATAACCTTATTTAAATAGATGGCTCAGTGTGAGAATCTAAAACTTGTTGACAGATCACTAGGGAGAAGCACCATTTTAGATTTTTTTACATTTTAACATCTCTCAGAACAAAGATACAGTCTCAAAATTGGTGTGATAAGACACTCACTCATAGGATAATTGGAAGCATTCTTTTTTCATTCTTGGTGATGTGTAAAATAACAACATGATATGAATGATGTTTTAGATTTGATGAAATACAGTAGCTATATATTGCCACCCTTCAAACTATGCCCTGTGGTAGGTGGTAACAACCTCCCTTATTACACTTCACTCTCACAAACTCACTCCTACGTAAACTGAGTACACATAAATAAACAAATATTCCTGCACTACTAGACTTTGGACATTTCTTAATTGGCTTCTGTAGAAGCTTCAGTTAAATTTGAGAGTTTTTTATGTTTTTTTGGCCATATTAAGGAAGCTTCACAAACTTGGTTTAAGAATGTTTCTAAGAAATCTGCACTGAAAGTGATATTTTTATTTATGACATTCATTTGCTATTTTTAAAAGTGTCTTTTATAATACTTTGATTCCTTTTGTTCTGTCTCACTTTGCTTTGAGAGAGAAGTGATAAATATGAGTAAATACTGTGGATGAATATAGTGTCTTGAAGGACTGGCTATCCTTTCAAAGATGAAAAGGCTTTGTATCTGTAATTACTGATCATGTGATACACAATTTCAAATAAAAGAATTAGTGTCGTTCTTTCTTTTTGGAAGACATTAGAAACAATTGCAGAATAAAAAGCAAGCTCATCAACAACAAAAAAATCAGTCGGAAAATTGGCTAAAATTCAGCTCTTTGTGCTCTTGAGACTGAAGGCTGTAGCTGAAAGAAAGCTCTCCAATTTTCTACCATGCAAATCCCTTGCCTCTTTTAGATTGGTTTACTTTTAGATTGGTTTACTCTTAGATTGGTTTACTCTTTTGAAGCAGTTAAGTAGTAGCATTTCTTCCAAGAAAAATATTTATTTAAATAATTCTTTGCAAATTCTGCTAATTTATTCTTCCTGCCTCCCACTCTACTCCATTGCCTTCCCTGTACCACCAGCTTGGGTTATGAGGTATGGATACTAATATATGTAGCTCTATGGTGTCTTTTACTTTTGTTTCCTTTCAAGTTTAAAATTGGGTAGTGGAGATTTAAGGGCTTTCAAAATTGGAATACCAGTCATTTTCACTAGTGACAATGAATATGTACATTTTCAGTGTTCTTTGTGAATGCACAGGGTTTTATCATCATAGTATTATATTTAGAATATTTTCAAAGGTTTGGAAGTAAGGTTGAGTCTGGCAGAGCCACTGTTATGCATATATTTTTTCAGTTGCAGAATAAATTTGAAAATATAAAGAACTATTATTTTGATGGAATTATCATTATGCATGGCACTTAGTAAAATTATAAACTCACTAGTAACTGCAAAATGTTATTATTAAACCATTAGCTCCTTCTTGATATCTCAGCCTGGATTAGTGTTTTTCAGATTAACAATTTTCAAAAAGAATTGACCTGAGTAAGTGAGAAATAGGCTAGGTGACTGTTACTATCAGAGTAGAAAAAAATCTGATTAACTTGATGCAGTGCTGATGAGTAATGGCAAAAGAAGGTTGCTACAAGCAAATAAAGAGGGTTTGAGAGGGTGTGGACTCAGAAAACAAATTTTATCTTCTTTATATTTTTGCCTAGGGTTAGCCCAGGGGCGTTGGAAATGAATGGCTGGCCTGTGGCTGGCAGCAGTGTTGCAAAAATTAACATCATTTTAACATACAAATCCGTACCTTTTGAACTCTTTGACTGCATTTTCAAGTGAAACTAAATCCTTTAACTGCCATGCTGTTACAACAAGGAAGGTGTGTATATAGAAGGTGCCCACGAAAGCCTGTCAGACCAAGGCTCTGTGAAATGTGGTTTTGTCAAGAAAGGCACCTGTGAGTCTATTACAAGTACAGTACAATGTGGTCTATAATGAATCGCCATCCCTGGAGAGCTCTTAAAATAGAATAGACAGCCAGGTCTTTGGTGGTTTAAGCATTAAATTGCCTAAAGGAAAGAATCTCCTCAGATGACCTCCCAATGCCCCTTTTAGCTTTTTAATTCCAAGTCTGAGATAGCTGACTTTTGAAGTGCACTGAGTATATAAATGTGTGCAAGTTTGTTTAGTGTGAATATATAGATATGTGTGTATATGTATATATGTGTATGTAAAAACATACACATAGTTACATTATCTATGTTCGATATTTTTATGTTCCTTTTTCTTACTTTGTTTCTCTGCAGGATTTATTCTCTTTCCATATATTTGCTTCATATGCAAAAATATATTACTTTTGCAGTTGGATGGCAAACATGTGTGGTGGTTCTTGAAGGTTTAGTTTCCTCACAGAATGATTTTATTCCTGAGATTTTCCTAACAGATAACTATGTATGTCTGTTTAATTTTAAATATTATTGGCAGAGGGTGAAAGGAATATTTTCAATATAGTATGAGCTTTATTCTTTACTAGGAGAAAAAATGTGGAATATATAGTTTAATATGGTGACACATGATTTTTATAGTTACCACTAAAAAAGGAGCATGTGGGGGTAGAATCAACATCTGCTTACATTTTGTTGTTGTTTGTGGAACAATAAAGGCTTTTCTGGAATAGTTTTTCTGATTAGAGGCATGAGACCACAGAGAATTAAACATTTATACACTGTGATTTGGCTTTAATTTTTAATGACTATAGTTGGTCAAAATGATAAAGTACAGGAAATGCCATGTGGCTTAGCAAGCACATCTACAACAGTGAATAAAACCACCTACCTCAGGGTCAGACACTAACTAGAGAAAGGACTCCTCCCAAAGAGTAAATATGAACATTCCTATCCATATTTGCGTTCGTGATGAAAAGCAGTCTGCTCCACTGGGACTCCTGTGACAGTCATTGTGGGGAAAGTTCAATGCCTTGTGCATTGTTGTGTTTAGAACTACCTCAGGAGCTGTTTCTTGATAATGAGATTATCTGTCCACAAGGAGCTGGTCATGGTCAGAAGACAGAGATTTCATCAAAATGCAGAGAATTGCTCACAAGTGTTTGCTGCTTTTACTTACACTAAAGGACAAAACTTTTCATTTCTCAGCTCTCCAATAATTCCTCCTCACATTTCAGTATCACAGGAGCTATTCATAGGTGTGTGTGTGTGCATGCTTGATTAATTCACAAATTCTAAAGGGCAGGCAATTCTTGGCCACTTGCTCGAAGACAATACTGATAGTATTTCAGTTAGCTCAAACCCTATTTTGTCCTGCATTTGCTGCTTTTGCCAAACTGCCATCTGGTTGCTCTGTCATCTCTCGTCAGCTCTTCCGTGATTAGGAAAGAGCACTTCTTTGGGCAAGATGCTAGGTGCAGCTGTTAATAGGAACCAAGGATTTCTTCCTGGTACTTGGAACAAAATGGTTAGCAGCAGCAGCAACTTGAAAATAGAAAATTTGAAACTCTGCTCATAAAATACATAAAATGTTAAGTTTTTATAGCTAATACAAATTGAAAAAGAACACCAAAGTTTATGCTCTGTTCTTAACAAAAATCAAAAAAACCTAATGAGAATTGAGTGTTATATCTAAAAATATTTAAGGAACATTGCTTTGCCTATAATTTATGGTTTCTCTTTGGGATAGCTTGATTGAGCAGTTATTTATGTATATAACTTACTAAACTGTTACAGGATTTATAGAAAAAGTGGAAGACATGGCTGGGCAAGCCCTCCCAGTGTACAGCTCCCTAGAAAACTATTGCCTGATACTGCTTAGAGTCCATAAATGAGGCCTCTTTTTCATTGTGTCTCTGCCTATTTTGTAATTGTATTGGTCTGAGCGTCGGGTGTACAACTGGTGTGAAACCTGTCCACCAGGATGAGATAGGTAGTCAGAAAGAGGTTATTTGCCCCCAGTGCCTAAGCCAAGTTGACCTGTATTGCCTGGTCCTTTGTTGACCAGTATCATTTAATCCATGGTCAAAATAGTGAAGTGGGAGTTACCAAGAGAAAGTAGAAAGACTAGAGAGAGAGGCAGTCCTATTACTACACTGGGGGAGTGCTTAAAGTACATGATGGAGAGCATGAAGGGGCTTGCTCTTAACTGGCCTTTAACTCATAGTGGCTGCACCCACTTATGGAAAGCATCCCAGCAACACCATAGGTTCTGGATGGTCAGACATCTCATATCTGGGCAAGGAACTGGTAAAGATTTAGGAGAGGGGCTGATAGTATTTCCTCCAACAGTCTCCTCTAATGAAGGGTGGAAATTCCATCATTCTTATGAAGTGGCAACATGAGAAGGATTCATCACAATAACTCTTCCTGCCTTTAAGAAATTTACATTTTTTTTTTGTGAATCCAGACAAATAAAACCAAAGCAATAATAAATCATATTTCCCCACATGGAATAAAGAGCTAAATTGTGACTTATAGAATATGGGTATTTTCTACTCAACATTAAAAACATTGGCATTGAGTTAGGTTATATATAAGGAATTGTCTCTCTCCCTGAATTTGCCAAAACCAACAGGAAAAAGACTCCCTGCTAGTTATAAAGGTATAAAAAGAACAGAATGGAGAGAATATGAAAAGAAAATAAAAGCACATCTTATTAATTTATTCAATAAACATTCATTTTTTTATTTTGAGAAGCAGTATTGCAATAGAGGTTGTGAATTTCAGCTTTGGAGCCATTAAGTCCTAGGTTTGAATTCTACCATTGCTGCCTCACTGTAGTTTTATGACCTTGAAAAACATAACTAACATCACTAAGACTATTTTCTTGTATGAAAGTGAGGATAATAATAGCACTTAAGGATTAGGATTGTCGTCAAGAAAATATGCAGGTCACCTAGTGCAGGGTTCCTGGCCCATAACAGTTACTAATGAAGATAATTTACATTGCCAGTAATGTAAATGGATGAAACAGAATAGGTGAAAATCTTTCTTTCGAGTGGAAGGTGGTTTGCTACAGTAGGAAGTTAGTTCAATTTTTAAGTGTTGTATTTCTAGAGGATCAGGTCTGAATAAAAAGAAAGAATAATTTAAAAGTGTACCACTAATATTTTCCTTCATGTCATGAAAGTATGTAGACATCTATAAAATAAAAATGAGAACACACTTTTTTTTTTCTTTCTGGAGGAAAGCGTGTGTAACACAAATAGGTAAATCTTAGAATAAATTTTATTAGGATGCTTATTACCACTGCAGCATACAAATGACACCCCATTGAGAGCCTCAGGAGCACCTCATGTGTACTGAGGGCAGCAGGGTATCATTATTTTCTAGTAAATGGCAAGTTTATTGGTAAAAAAATAAAATTGATATTCTTCAGGTGAATGTGTAAGGAACCATGGATGCATAATTCTGAATAATAAGACTAATTCTAACTGTCATATGAGAGACCTAGTCTTCTAAAGCTACCCTCAGGGCAGCGCCAGGTCTATTTTGTTCACAGACAAATCTCAAATTTATAACATGTTCCTGCCAGTTAGCTGGTGTTCAGTACATTATAGAGTTGCTAAGTGAGTGAGAAATCTATGGTCATACTTCATATGTTGTACTGCCTAGAGGGCCACTTCCTAGTACAGTGGTAAGGACATTGAATTTGGAATTGAAGAGCTAAGTATGAAAACAAGAGACCTTGGAGACATTTTTCTGCTCAAGAAATTATTTTATAGATTAAGATAATAGAGACAAAATCATTTGGAGAACTGTAAATTTGCAGTACATAGTCTTGAAAGCTTATTACTCCATTTGATTCCCTGATCCCGTAGTTTTACCTATTGCATAGTTCTTTAATCTCATTTGTACCTGTACTCTCTTGAGTGCTATCCGAGAAAGCCACTTAACATTATTTTTGCTCAATAACACTAATATTCCAGTTATTTTTAAATACAGATCATTAAAAGCTTAGAACAATTCTGCTTGCTGGAAGATATTCGTGCATTTTAAAAATGTACCGTACCTGATTTAAAAAAAAAAAAATATATATATATATTTAAATATATATATATATATATATATAAAAAAACAAGAGAAAGAATAGATGAGGAAAATGTCCTTTGGTGTTTTCAATAAACTCCCTAAAAGTCTGGTGCCTAGAACAAGGAAGCTAAAGTTAAAGATACACACTAGAAACTTTGAAATCAGAGAGTTTGATTTCATTCTCTATATAATGTATTAGGTGATCGTGATGGATATTTAAAATGCTTATGCATGTAAATTTGTACTGTATCAACTGTAAATTTATGACAGTCTGTCGTTCATTCAGTTTAAATTCATTAAGTTTTTATGGAATGTGTTGGTGTATTAATTTGGGTGGTTTTTGTAGGTCCAGTGGATCAGTAGTCACAGTATGATGCCTTAGGAAGACAAGAGCTCCCTGGTTTTTATTCTAGGACCGCGACATTATGGTGAAAAGATTTTTGTTTGGAATAAGCAGCCTCAGTGAGAATTCCAGCCCACTGAGTTATCAGTAACTTAATTTTGTGCAGCTTATTTAACCTAAGCCTTAATTTTCTCCTCTAAAAGTGGGCATGCTATTGTCTATGCTGTACCACTGTTATGAAGATTAAGTAAAATCATGATTGAAGGGCAGTCGGTGAAGTATCCAGCATATAAACTATAGTTAGTAACTGGCAGCTCTTGTTATTTACATACTTGTTAGTTTGAACTTTATTAGTGGTACTTATATAGATAAATAGATCAGTTATGTATACTGCATCTTACTATACTTTAAATGACTAGAGGTTGAGACTTAATGGTATTTTGAATGTCCCCCAGCTTTAAAACATAATTCTTTAAAGTCTGAGTTCAGCTAAATCACTTGTACTGTGTATATACAAAGTTGGTATATAAATATAGAATTTATTGAGCTGTGGAATATATGATCTCATTTTTTGGTTTTGATTTATACTATTACTTTATGACTGGTTAATAGCTGGAAGGCCAAAGTTCAATGGGTTGTTTAAATAAAAGTGCACTTTGTTTTTCAAAAACTGAAAAAACATGGAAGCTCTAAACTTACTAGCTAAACTAAGAGCAGATCAGAAAAATCTTATATAGCATAAGAGGAAGTAATTCTTACAGTCTTAGTATAATCTTAGTAATTTGGTTACTCTTATGAAGAAAATCTAGAGATTGTCTTTTGAAAGTACACTAAGTTTTGTGAATTTCAGGAATGTAGGAAATGTTCTCATAAAATATGAGTAAGGTTGAAATGGAAACACTGTATTGTCAATGCTAACTGCCTTAAAATAATCAATGAACTATCCCAAATCGAGTTGTTTTTAGCCAGCTTTTAGGTGTATATTTTTAAAATTAGTTTATAGGCATTCCTAATCACCATTTAATAAAAGAGAAGCTTTAAAAAATTCAGTACTCCTAGCCCACTGTTTTATACTTCCAATAGCTGAAGCAATGGTGTATAAAGTATTTGAGCATTTGAAGTCACTAGCTTTTTTCAGAGGCAAAGGTGAAATATGAGTTGCTGTAACATACAGGATTGGTACTATGTTATAATAGAAACAGAAACAGATTTTAAAAATCTTTCTATACCATGGCGAAATGTTTTTTGACACTTGCTTTTGCAAAATGAGACCCTGTGGGAGGTCTAACATGAAATTTCAGTCAACTTCTTCTTGGCAAATTTCAACTCTAAAAGGATTCAGCTTTTGCAGAAAACTTCAATGCACCATCTACAGTTAGCACTAGAAGAGATGCTTATTGACCTTTAAATTTCAAAGAACTATTTCAAATCAATCATGTAAGAGACCTTTTGATAGTAATGCACAAACACATCTGTCCAAAAAGAGCTCTTTCTTTGAAAAAAGTGATGAAGAATCAATAGATTCTTTTCAGAAATATCTATCTGCAAGGTTTGTATGAACAGGATAGTTTTAACTAGCATAAAAGCCCTGCAACCTTTTAGATTATTATAATCTTTCCATTTACTGTGACTATCTTTATGTTATCTTTAGTTTGATTACAACTTTAAACTCATTTTTCAACAGGTTCATCTTTTACTTAGAAAAGTTCAAATTGTCAGTCTTTTTACTAATCTCTTTATGTATCTTTGACTTTTTCAAGAGTGTCTGATAACACAGAAATTCAGAGATCATCCTGATCTTTTGTAAGGAATCCATTGATGTATCTGCTGAAATCAGCAATCTTCAGTCTTAAAAATACTGATTTTGAAATAGGTTTGTAATTTTAATGTTTTACTTTCTTTTCCTGAGATTTCTAAACTTAAAAATAACATTTTAACATAGAAAATTTAATTAAAATATCATAAGCCAAATTCATAAATATTGTAACATTTATTATATTAATGCTAGAAGAGAAGAATTGATTTTTCAAGTCATATTGAACTTCTGCTTATTATTTCCCTTTTGTTCAAATAAAGAAGATCTAAAGTCTATAATCATATTTGCTAAAAATCCTAGTTAATTATTTAATTACCCCTTTTGTTCTCCCCGAAAGTATTATCCAAATTTGGTCTAATCAAACTTACTTTATAATTGCTACCATGGTTAATAATTTTGTTGAAATGAGATAATTTTCCTGACTAATAGAAACAATATTTTATAATTAAAAATTTATGCAAACCCAACTTGTACTATGACTAACTTTTTCCACCCCTCTCCTTTTCCTCTTTTTTAAAGGAAAGTAAAACTGAACAAAAAAAAATGTATGAGGGAGACTTAGGATAATCAGTGCTAAATTCATTCAGTATAGTACTTTTTCTTAAACAGTGAACTAATTTCAAATATACTAATTGATAATAGGCAGAGCTTTGGTTTCCAAGACTCTGAACTACTGGTATTTAGTCTTTGTCAAGCATAAAGATGCAGTTAGTATAATATACTACATTTTGTGTAGTTTGGAATACCCTCTGGCTCCTGTATGAATAACAAGTCCCTTTGTATTTTTCCATACTTGTGTTTTGCTTTTATGAACTGTTAGAATTAATTGTTCACTTATTGTTTTTTAAAACAGTGATAGGTTTGGAACACTGCATGTTATGAATTTGTATGTGTGTATTAGTCAACACAATAGACCACTCATAATGTTGCTGTGGTTTCTTCTTTATCGTACACTGGGCTATAATCCTTCTGAGTTTTATTTTTCAGAAACTAAGAGCAATAGCAAGGCAGAATTCCTCAGAACTGTAGGGTCATTAAGTCCTACCACTTGTAAAAGTTATGAGCTTGGATTTTGATTGATTTTTGTGTTTCTTCATATTTATTTACAGTAATAATAATTACCTTATGTTGAAAATGATGTGCTAGTCTCCTTATGTACATTATTCCTAATGCTTATCAACCTTGGTATTTGCTTCTATCAGGAAAAAAACCTGGATTCATTTAAATACTTTGCTCAATATTGCACAGCAAGTGGAAGAATTAGGGTTCACATTCCTGGTGTCTGATTCCAACACTGTTTCTTCATTACAGTATTAACTCTGCCCCTTCACTCCCACCTTAACAGACACATACACACACACGTGCACGCACACACTTCTGTTCTGACTACTGGTAGCCTATTACTGGATAGAAGTATAGTGCGAAACGCATGTGTAATTTTAAGTTTTATAGTAGCCATTAAAAAGTAAAAAGAAACAGGTGGAATTATCTGTAATAATACATTTATTTAACCTAATATATCTAAGATATTATCATTTCAATGTGTAATCAATATAAAATTATTAATGAGACATTTTTATTACTAAATTTTTGAAATCTGTATGTATTTACACTTAAACACATCTCAGTTTGCACTAGTCACATTTAAATCGCCAATAGCCATGTATGGCTGGTGGCTACTGTATTGGAAATTGTTGGTTAAGATTAGCATTAGGGATGGTCAAAGAAAGTTTGGATCAAACAAGTGTAGACATATAAGGAATATGTAAAACTTGTTCTGAGTCCTTAAAGTTTAGCAGGGTTTATGTAGTTGGAAGGAAAGAATATCTAACAATAAGGACTGCTAGATTTTAAAACATAACTTACTGAAATGATCATAATAGTTCCAGCTGTCGAGCAGATTACCAGTTTGTAATATATTTCATGTTACTGTTAAGGATGGTCACTATGCAGTTTAAGGAGTGTGATAATGGTCATTCTTACTGTATTTTCTAAGAACATTGGACAAAATATTTCCAAAAGAATATTCAGCCGAAGGGTAATTTTTCATGTTATTATGAGGAAATAGAATTTTTCGGTTTAAGTAAGTGTCAACAACTAGATAACCCTGCTGGGTGAGTCACAAATACTAAATTTTCCCGAGTGTCTTGTAAAGAAACCTTTCTAATTTTGCATAACCCACTCTTCCCAAACTTGCTGGGCTAAGGAGTCTGATTGTGGAACATATAACTTGAGAGCACTACCCTAATGTATTTTTCTACTTTAGCCAGTCTATGTAAGATGTGCATGAAGAGTGTTTTATCACTACTTCCGGAATTTAGGAATACTTTAATTATGTCTTTCTAATTACATAGCCAATCTGTCACATTTGGTTAGACGATGACATTTATTCATTTATTCACTGAAATTACTACCTATCTCCTCATCTATGGAAATGTATTTTTCGTGAACCACAGCTGCTTATGTGATTTCTAATGACTCTTGCAAATTGATAAATGACAGGCACAGTATTTTGCTTGTACCTCATTACATATTCTGTAATTTAAAAGGCTCAGGAATATTTGCAATCTGTGTTTGAATATCCACTGGTTTTTAACAGATTTTCAAAAAAATATTACAGGGGACTCTAAATTTTTCATCATTATTTTATTTTTTAATTTTAAAATTAACACTCTCAAAATACTTATTTACAGTTTGTCTTCAGTAACAACTATGATTTCACAGGTAGATATTCTTTTGTAGAGACAGGATAAAATGATTTGCCACATGACTTTGCTTTAAATATTGTTTATTACAAAGCAGTTGATTTTTCTTTTTTATGTATTGTTTTAGGCTCTGTATTGACAATATATGAAAATATTTGTCTGATATCAGTTTCCGGTCTTCTTATTTTGTCCTTCCAGAAGATGCCCAGAGGCCTTCCTGTGTTAAGCAGTGGCGCTCATTACAGTTTGGACAGTCTTCTGTTCCTTATTATTTCCCTTCACTGTATGAAGAAGCTGTAAAGGCTGATCCACTGAAACAGATAGCAATGTGGATACAAAAAAGAATAAATACTAAGTGTTCTGGTCATAAGAACTCAAGTGAGGGGCACCCAGAGCCAAACCTAGCACAAGGGCATGGATTTGCCCTTGGAGCACCCTTCTTTGAAGTACTGGCATAGATAGGCATCTGGGAAAATGATACCAAGATTTAGCAGTGAGCGGCAGAGTAGGGCAGATGATGGAGGAGCAGAACCCACAGCATCCAGCACTTAGGTTAAGGAGAAGTGACAGCAGCCTAACCACACCAGACTCTCTTGCATGAAGTGGATGTCTGGCTGTGCTCCTCTTTGAACTGCCTATGTTCTGATTATCAGAGGAGTCCATGATGCAAAACCCCTCAACTTTTAGCTAAGGACCTTGCTTAAATTATAATACTGGCTTTCCTATGAATCTAATCAGTGGGACCCTAAGACAGTCCTAATTATACTTAAGAATTATAGAATGTACAATAAAGTATTTTCAGTGTGTGTGGTATTTCACTTTGAATTTCAGTCTTCCTTTACTTTGGGCCAAATTGAATCCTTAGGACTTCCTTTCCAAACTAAATTTCTCTGAATGATTAAGCTCATTGTGTTTGTCTATTGTTGTTGATTTTAAAATTTTGGTATAATCCTATTTTAATCACTTAAAAAAATTATCTTTATCTGTGATCTCTAAAGGCCTATCACATTTAATTTAATTTTTTTGCCCTCTAAGATTGAGTAAAACCATCTCAGTCTATGGGTTTTTTTGTTTTTTTTTAATTGTCGTTTTTTTTTCCAAGTTAGTTTCTCTGGTATTATTAAAATTGCTGCAGCTTTCCTCTGTTAGTATCATGTTGTTTTTCCGTGCTGTAATCTTAAGATAATTTAAAAAATTAGACTTCCTGCTTACTGCCAACCAGGGGAATCTCTTCTTTGCCCATCCATGCTCTGTTTGCATTGTTTTGAATAGCCCAAGAAACAGCTATGTAGGGGAGAGGTCTTTTGTTAAAAAGAAGGAAATTGAACAGCCATTTCCCCTTTCATTCTTTGACCTGCACCTGCAAGCAAGTGGTCTACGCTTCAGTCTTGTCTGTTTACATTGTTTTAAGAACATCAGCTGTTGTTTCAGAGAACTTACCTTTGAAAAATCTATGCAAGTATAATGAAAAATTAATGCTTTAAAATTGACTGTGCATTCAGCATGTTGTTTCTTAAGTTTGAATTATAAAGTTTAAATAATTGTCTTCATCTGCGTTGCTAATAACTATTTTCTGTGCAGTTTCAGGTAGTCTATCATTTCTTTTTTTTTAACATTTTTTATTGATTTATAATCATTTTACAATGTGTCAAATTCCAGTGTTCAGCACAATTTTTCAGTCATACATGGACATATACACACTCATTGTCACATTTTTTTCTCTCTGAGCTACCATAACGTTTTGTGTATATTTCCCTGTGCTATACAGTATAATCTGGTTTATCTATTCTACAATTTTGAAATCCCAGTCTATCCCTGCTATCATTTCTAATGACACGTATGGCAAAACTCAATGATTGTTTGATTTTGTTAGGCAGTAGTTTTGATAAGTGTAAGATATTTAAAATTATTATTTAAAACATTTCATTACTTATATTAAGCTTTAGTTAATGGTCAAAAAGTAAAAGTTGTAAAATTAGTGAAATTGTTTTTGTGGAGCTCAGGTGCCTACTACGAGTTAACATTTAGCAGAGAATTGGTATTCAGATCCCACTGACACCGTGAAAACAAGCATTTGTTTTCATGTAAACATTATTTAATAAGCTTTCCAGAATCTTTCATGATTTTCTTAAATAACGAGAAACATATATGCATGTATTAACAATGCCATAGTTCTCTTTTCCAAATTTTCTTTTTATAAATTCAGTGGCTAAAAAAATATAATTATTTAAAAAATATATTCTTGAACTGAAATATTTTACTTCAACTTTTAATTCTGTCATTGATTACTATCAAAATAATTCTATTTTTCACAGTCATGCTTTTGTTATATGACTTAATTAGCTTTATGATAATCATATTCTCTTATGGGAAAGATATATTGTTTAATTTAAATTGTCATGTGTGTATTCTTACACATTCAACATTTTACATTTCCGTCAAATGTTCCACCAAATGTTTAAAAAAAGTCTAGTTTCATAGACATTTTACTTTGCATAACAATATAACAGTGGCTAGGAATTTAGTAGCTTTTCTGTGCATCACTGGAATACAAATAAACTTCTTGAAGAATTCTTTTAAGCTATTACTAGAAAGAATAAAAGCATTTGAAACCTCCATTTGTTGTAAGATCAGCAGATCTTCAATTCTGCTTTCAGTCCAGTAAGCCTAGAAATTTGTGGGTTTCTCAAATCCCTTCTGTGTTTTTAACCTTTTGTAAGTCGTATCTCTATTGTTGATGCCTCTTGGTTCATCCAAGCCATGGTTAGTCTTGTGCCATTATTGCAATTCAAGGGAAGGAGAAGGATTACATAACTGGAACACTCACATTTGAAGTGAGTAAGAATAGAGATCTGGGGGTGTTGCTCAAAGAGCTCCTGGTTGACCTTGACATCTCCATAAAATCCTTTGTATTTTGTTGAATACAAGAAAGTCACTAAGTCCAGCCCCAATTCAGGAAGAGGGCAGGTTGACTCTGCTTCCAAAGGAAGTGAGTGACAAAATCACATTGATGAAGAGATGGTGGAATGAGAGTATTCTTGCAACCGTCTTTGGAAAGTGTAATCTGCCACGAGAAACTTGAATTTCATTCTATGGGTGATTTAGAGTTATTGAATAATATTAGATAAGGATGATAGTATCAGAAATATATTTTTATAAAGTTTATTGATAAGTTCTTGAGAGCAATAGGATAATCAAGGAATTTCATTGTGTTTTGTTTTTGTCTTTGCTTTTTCTTATCCTTAAAGAGTTCCAAAGTCTTTTGAGCATGTCTACAGACAGAATAGAAGGAGTTAAAAAAAAAAAAAAAAGTCAAATAATTTTAGAGGTGGGAGAAAACACAATATTTCTTTAATGAGACAGACTCCTTCCAGTAACTTACCTAACTTATATTGGTGGAGTGCAGACATCAACCAGATGTCAGCCCTTTGGCTATTTGAATACGGTTCTCATCAAATACTGCTTTCATTAAGTAAAATATTTTCAAGATGTATCATCACATTGGGCACCTTCTTCTAGAGACTCTTCGATTTGTCTGTAAAGCTTTAATCAAAGCGTCTTATATATAGTCCAGAGAGTTTTAAATTACCGTAAGATATTGTCATTTTGAATTCCTAAATATTCACTATAAAGAGCCCAAGTTTTGAAGGTTACTCAAAAAGCAGCTGTATGTGTTTGGGTTGTCAGATACGTCAATATACAAATTAATTGTGTTTGATTAAATATGTGGTGCAACTGATCATTTGAGCGTATAATACAACACTTTTGATTGGAAATATTTTTATTACTACTGAATATTTAAAAGTTGATAATTCCATTTTAAGGCACTTTAGAGTTTCTATTTTGTTTATATCACATTTGCTTTCTTTATGCTATTTCACTCAAAAGGGTAGAGACTTTCTCATATAGTTAAATGCACCTGGAGGATTGACTTTTTAAAGTTTTAGAAATAATTTCAACCTTGAATAAACTATATTAAATATTTAATCATATTAGAAAGTTGTTTACCAGCAATATATCATATCTGACTTAACTACAAATTGATGATATTGGGGAGCACTGTATTCTTAACTTCAAAAGAGAGTTAATATATAGTGTGTCTGACAGTGATACGTGCTGAGGAGAAAAGTAAAGCAGAATGAAGGTAAGTAGGAATGCAATAATGGGTGCATTTTTATATCAGATGTTCAGGGATGGTCTTTCTGAAAAGGTAACATCTGAGCAGAGATCTTTGGGTGGAAAATTTGTGGGAAGAGTGTTTCTGGCAGAGAACATCAAGTGCAGAATCCTCCTGTCAGGAGAGGGCTTGGCCTGTCGACTGAAGAGGAGAGGCCAGAGCAGGGTGGCCTCTTGGGAGAGGAGGCCCAGTGTGTATATGGGGGAAATTAGGTTATGAAGGTCTTTGGAAGGACTTTAGCTTTTATTTTGTGTGATATAAGAAAGGTTATGGTGTTTTTAAAAAGAAGATCAACTTCATGTTTAACAGGTGTACTCTGGCTTCAGCACTGAAAGTACCTCAGTGGCAGGGTAATCAGGAGAATGCAGATGGTAGCTTTGATGAGGGTGGTCGTGGTGGCAGTAGGGTCATCCTGAATTGCTAGAGGATCATTGTGAGGTGTGAGAGAAAGGGACCTTGTGGATGACTGGTTTAGAGGCTGGACTGCACAGAGGGAATTGCCAGTTACTGAGATGGGGGTTTGTGAGATGAGCAGGTGTTTGGGGAAGATCAGGTGTTTCCTTTGGGACGTGCTAAGATTGAGATGTGTATTAGACATCCAAGTTGAAATATCGAGTAGGCTATAGAATACGTGAATCTGAATTTCAGAGGCCAGGTTCAGGTTAGAAATACACACTTGGGAGTACATAGTATAAAACTGGCATTTAAAGTGTGGATCTAGGTGAGATCACCTGGGGAAGAGGTGTACCTAAGAAAGAGGAAAGATTCGAGAGCTGAATGCTGAAGAGCGTGTACACGTAGAGATTGTGGAAATGATGAGGAAGAACTAGCAAGTACACGTGGAAGGAGAAGTCAAGGAGGGAGCAGGAGAACCAAGCATGTGTTGTATCAGAAGCCAATTAAAGAAAGGGATTAGTCAGGAAGGGATTAGTCTAGTCTGACAAATGCCTGCTGATAGGTCTTAAATAAGGTGAAAACTGAATTTAACAGAGGCCTTAGCAATATAGAGATTATTCATTACTTTGACAAAAGCTACTTACTTGAAATGGTGGTGATTAAAAAAACTGATTGGAGTACATTTAAAATGGAAGATGCATAATTGGAGCCAGCAAGTATGTGCAACTCTTTTGCTATAAAGGAAGAGAAGAAAAATAGGATAGTAGCTAGATGGAGGGAGGAATGAAAGGACTATGGTGTGTTTGTTTGTTTCTGTGACCAAATGCATTATGCTTACAGGGAAGAATCTGATAGAATAATTCAGAAGAGAAGATAAAATTAACTGTAGGGCTAAGAAACAGCACGATTTTTTTTCTAGAGTGAGACCGCTGAGTAGCTGAGGGGGAATGGAATGCTGTGCAAATGTGGAAACTTGCCTTGGATAAGCATGTGAAGTGTTTATCCTTATTAATGAGAAGGAAGGCAGACCACATGGGCATAGGGCCAAGGGGGCTGGAGTTGTGGGACTGGGAATCTGGGGAAGTTCTTTCCAAATGCTTCTGTTTTCAGTGATAAGAACATCTGAGAGGATGTGGGGGAAATTATTGGAGATTTGAAAGGAGAGGAAAAGGTATGAATAGATCATCGAGGTGAGTTGGAGTGGGATGGGCTAATAGGATTCCTGGAGAGCACTCAGGGACGTATTGGAGGTTAAAGCCTATGAGTCTAAAATACAATCTATCGAATGGCATAGTGATCAATGAATATTTGTTCACAAAAATAAATGAATTGTGCATTTCTTATTTCTTCTAACAGAATCTAGCCTAGTACTTGCTAAGTCATTACAAGGCAGTGGATTTGGTAAGTAACAAAGGCACCATCAGAGTTCTTACTGATTCAGTCTTGGGTGAAGTGAACTCTGGTATTTGAACTATCATATAGATTTTTGAGATAACGGAATTTAGAGGTAATCTTTTAAACATTTCCCTTATTTTATACAAGAAGAAACTGAAGTTCAGAAAAATTAAAAAGAATCCCTATCTTCTGCTGAGACTCTTACATTACTTTTTAGAGAGCATTTTGAATATTGTAGTAAGTATATTCTACTAAGAATGTTACATTTTATTCTGATTTTATTCCTTCTAATAGAGCATTCCTGTTTGGTTTTTCAATTTATGTTTGATTGCACAGTTATGTAAATTCTTTTTGACAGATTTGTTATTAAGGGGAGAAAGATGAGTAAGAACTCTAGCTTTAAAAGCTCATTAATTTTAAAGAAATGTGTCATGAATTAATGTTCTGAGTGCTATATTTTTCTTTTTACATGATTTCTTCTGGATGAGTAGAATTTTATCAAAAGAAATAGGTTATTTAAAAATGATTAGATAGGAGTTATACAAAAATTCTTCGAAGCATGTGCACTGTTCCTGAGAAGTGGGTTAAGTGTAATACTCAGCCAGTGAAGCATTATTATTAACAATACAAGATTACATTGCAGCCCTTTTTATGAAGCTCTCTATAAAAATGTTTTCTTTTAAAAGCATTTTCAAAGTGTCTTTCACTTGGGTGAGCGTTTAGTAAATGAAAGTCCTCTCACTAATGTGTATATTTCTTAGGCTACTTACTGGGAAAAGGACGTTCTTGACCTACTTGTTTACAGGAAATATAACCAGTTACATCCTATCTTTGGCATATTAGCAAGCTTAATGATGGGTGAGTCAGCTATCATGTACACACTTCAAAATAAGCTGACTTTCCTGAAGTTCAAAAAAAAAAAAAAAAAACCACTGTTGAGCTCAGTTTTAAAATATTCAGCAATACTTTTGCAGGCTCACTTTAAAAATAAGTATTCTGTCTACTGGATAACAAACACACCTTTTAGAAATATATTTATATAGTAAAATACATCAGATTTTCCTAGCTACTAAATTTAAAGATAGGATCTAGGTTAGGGTAGGTGGTTAGGTAGGAAACCTAAAACTCTTTACCCAGCCTGTGCTCTATTTGATAGAAAATAGGAACAGGACACTCTTGGTCATGTGGGGATCAAAGTATCTCTTTACTAATGGGCCAGGCATTTCCCAGTGATGTCTCAAATATGGAACTTTTTGGCAAAGGTACAATGGAAAACATGGCTTCTTCAAAAATGTGCTTCTTTTTTTGATGAAACAGATCCAAAAAGATACCCTGTCAGGCTCAAGTTGTGCAATTCACAAGCATGGAAGTTAAGGTGAAAGTCTGTAACTCCTGTCCCAGATTTAATTTTTGAGACTTTCCCTTCACTCCCACCCCATGGGAGCATTGTCCCAGGGAAACATGAAGCAGGCAAGAGGTCAGGGGCAGAGATGGGAGCCTGCCAGGATCAGGGTGCTGCAGGTTCAGAAGACGGGCTATGCTGTGAGAGTGGATATGTGTGTGTGTGTTCTGTATGCATATGGAGAATACTTAATGAATTACACTCACTCGTGAAAAATTCTGATGGATAAAATTTGTATCCTTTATCCCTGAGGAGATGTGAATAAGTTGGTAGAAAAGAACTGAACTTTTTCTATAGCACAGACCCTTGCTTCTCAAATGTGAGGTGTCCCTAGATTAGTAGCAGGTGTATCACCTGGAAGCTTGTTGGATATGCAGAATCTCAGGCTCCATCCCTAACCTGCTGAATCAGAATGTGCTTTTTAAAAACATCCCTCTCCACTGTTGGGTGACTTGTTTGAGCATTACATTTCAGAGGCAATTCTCTAGATGCAGATGCCAAATGTGTTACACATTTGTTTTTCAATGAACTAGGGCATAATATAGGGAAAGAGTAGAAGGATTTCTAATTACAGCTGGAGATTGTACTCTTCTGTTATCAAGTGTCTAGTGCCCAAGTGATTTCAGGGAAAGGAAGTGTTTTGAGATCATTCAACCAGAAAATTGCAAGAGTAAAGGAACATCCTGTTTTTAGGGGTTTTATTGATGAAATATGAGTTTGATAATCAGTGCATTTTTATGCCCTCTGAAAAGGTTTAAAATTCAGCCGAAGACCAAAAGAAATTTTGAAGGGTCTAGGGAAAAGGAGTGAAGTTGGCATTTTAGAAGACAATATTGTCTTTAATGCAAAAAAAAAAAAAAAAAAAAAGAGTCAACAAGACTGCAGAGAGAGAGAAGAAAGCTAAAACCTATTTGAATAATGTAGGCTAGAATGATGGTAACATGAATTAGAGGTATAGAACTAGGGATGAACTGTTTAGGAGGAAAAATCTGTAAGATGCATTGACTGTTGAGAGTTGGTGAGAAGGAGGAAAATGTCATGGCTAATTCCTGTATTTTGGGCCTTAAAAGCCTGATGTTTGGACATTTCGAAAAAGGAGTAAGTTTGGAAGGAATTGATTAATTCTTTATTAAGTTATTTTTTTAGAGTGAATATCCAGTTGTAGACGTCTGGTATTCCTTAAATATTTATCTTGAGACAATCATACTTTATATACAATCTATTCTTATCATTCCAACTATTATATGTATGTACATGTCTTCAAACCTGCATCCTCAGTCTAGATCATTTATCTGAACTACAGTCCCAAATATATTTGTGAGTTTAAATTCATTTTGATTAAAAATCATGCCTTACTATTATTCACTGGAAATAAAAGATTTTTCAGATTCTAATACTTATATATGGCATATGGAATGTTCTTCAGTTTTAGTTATTGAGAAACATAATTATTTGTGGGCAAGGATTGTTATGGGACTTGTTTTAGTGCCACTTTTGTGTCTAAAACAACACTTTAGAAATACCCCATGCTCAAATAAATAGTTATTGAATAAAGCACTGGACATCTGGGTCTTCAAATTGCTTCTATAAATTAGGAATGAGGGAATGGATCTCTGGGAAATCAGTGTAATAATGATGAATAAATAAGGAAAATGTTATTAAATATTTCTATGATACCATTATTTCTTTGGAGATTTCTAAAACCGGGTAATTCAAAATATTTGATTTTATCACTTTAGCTCTTACATTAAAAAAAATTATAATAATGAAAGTCTGACCTTCTCTGATGCTTATTTTCCCACGATCTCTCCTTCCTTTTTTGACTTTGTCAGCTTTGTCATTTTTCCCCTGCACGTGAATATCTGTTTACATTTTTTATTAATTTACTCTTAATTTAGGAAGAAAATGTAGATAGCTATTAAGGATATTTAATGTGCTATTTTTTTTTCAGTGACTTTAGCTATTGTTCTTTGAAAGATTTTAATAAAAAGGATTTCTGACAACATAACAAAACAAATCAGGTTTGATAGGCTTCAGCATATATGAAGTGTATATCCTGTCTAAAAAAAAATTCAAGCATCCAACACAGCTGGTACCTTTTCTGTACTTTGTATCCATCTTAGCTAGCCAATCTTGTGTATTTACAACAGCAATGACATTGATGAATCACTTTAATTTACCAGGTGACCGACAGTTTGCCAAGACTATCTGTAAGAACCAGCTAGATCTGGTCCTGATCATTACAGATACGTGTATTGTTTCAAAAAAGTGTAACTGATCAGAAGCAATTTAGAGGTACCCTCCTACCACAGATACAGAAATACATATTTTAGTATCATCTTGATTTTTATTTTTCTCTCATTCCTTTCTCTTTTTTATGGAGAAATCAATAGCTGTGTAAATAATGCTAATTTAGTTATTTGGTAATATTAATTGTGATACAGTTTGGCTTTTTGAAGTATTGAGGATAGTTTTTAAATTAAATTTATATAGTCGGGAATTGATTTTTAGAAAACAGTATTATCTTTGTGCCATTTTATGTACTTTAAAGAAAGAAATCATTATTTTGAAAATAGCAAATTGTGGTATCAATTTTTCACTTAAGTAGTTTAGACCTTAGGTCTAAAACTTAAACCCTTATCTCTCTCTCACACACACACAGACACACAGACACACACACACACATTTTAAATTGAATTCCTAGGAGGAGTTACTCCTTAAGTCTTCATAAATTCTTACCTTGTGGTATGAATAGTTATAGCCTCTTCTGCAAATAAGCTTTGACAAAGGAAGTAGAAATAATTTTAGAGGCCTTGACTATTTGAACTAAGCTGGTAGAGGACCAGAAATGAGAGCCAAATGATAAGAGTTCTTTGTTTGTTTTGCCTACATTACACATCAAGTATGACCGATTCTAGTTGATTTTTATTATGGTTAATTGAATAAAACATAGCTTATGTATGAGAAAAATCAAATCCGTACTAAAAACCCTGTTATTTTTTGTTTTCTATGTAGTAGCCTAAGGATGACTCCTATGTTTTCATTTTATAACAGTAATACAAGCACACCAAAAATCAAGGAGTGAATTTCTCAGGCTGATGTAGCAAATAATTGGATGCCTGGGAATGATTTCTGGGGTGGGGATCCATGAGGATCCTGAATTAGTAGAGAGAGTTGTGAATGGCTTTATGAAACCCCTCCGTTAGAGAAGTCCAATTCTTGCCAGTATTTTTGTGTGCTTTCCCATTTTCTGCATAGCTCTCTGTGCCAAGTGGGGAAGTGGTTATAGCTTTGTGGAAAGAAAGGTAACACACCTAATTTACCTACTTAGGAAATGTGTCTGTTCACTGCGTTTTTAGATGCTTCTTGAATATTTACAAAGCACATTCTAAGCATTGGCTGTGAAATCTCAATCACGACTTTTTCTGTCAAGTTAAGGAAACCTTCCTCCCTTGTTGTTTGAACACTGTCTCCAAAATTCTCTTTTAGTCCAAGAAAACTTGAACATTTATCATCTTTTTTTAATTTAATAAAAGTCTGTGGGCTTGGGACTGGGGTAGGTGCTGGTGTTAAGTAGTATATACAATTTTATTTAAAATAATTGTAGTTTATTTTAGTAAATGAATTGGTGTACCATGTTGCCACTCTAGTCTGACTTCTGTTTATTGGAGACTTTCCCACCAAATGGGTCAATGCAAAATTTGGTCAATAGGGGTCAAGCAGGCAGGATATAAACCTTATTCATAATAGAGAAGGTGCCTGTAAAAAAAATACTGTCCAAACAGGAACACTTTGAGAGTGAAAGGAGACATTATTAATAATAGTGCTAGGACAACATCTATAAACTAGAAGTGTCTCATGGGAACTGGGACATATGGTTACCCCAATGGTAGAATTAATATAATTATTCAGACTAATGCTATATGAGTAAGGCTTCATATTATGAAGAGTTGGTGGTCAGGTGAATGAATAGGCAACCCTGGTTTAGAGGCACAGGGTTAGACAGACATGTCCCATGTTTGGAGAGGGACATATTTAAGTGGAATCTTCCTGGGACCTACTGTTACTAAGAGGGTGTCTTGGTTCTGATTAGCATATTAAAAGAGAGACATGTATAAAATATTTGGAATTTAAAATATACTTTGATCCACTCCAGTCTTTTGTGCTCCTGTAATTAATTTTCCTTTCTTCTCTCTCACGTCGTAATTCATGCCACCGCACTGAAATGTTCCTCACTGTTGGTGGTAGGACTTATGTGCATAGTTTAGAGAATGAATCTTTTTAATAGCATTGCTTCTGTTCTTAAAGGCAGGTTTGAGCTTGGCTGGATTTAGGAGTTGCTTTTAAAATTTGGCTTAGCATATTGTTTCCAAATGAAAATAGGAGAATTAGAACAAGAGAACAGATCATACAACTTGAACATACTGTTTTACATTGGTATTTAAATTTCAAAGTGTTTTCATGTCCCTTGTCACTACAGCATTTTCAAAAATTTTAATTTGATTTTCCTTATATCTTTTTATCTTTTACATTTATAGCTTTCATATGTATATGAATGTATTTCATACTTAGTTCATATTGGGATTCTTATGAAAGCGTTGCTTTCTGTAGGTTTCTTTTTTAAATGTTTATTGAGCTAATTGGAGATTCATATACAGTTGGTCACACAACAGAGATTATGTGAGCCCTTTGCTCAGTGTCCCCCAGTGCAAAAAATTACAATACAGTACTACATCTAAGATATTTTTATTGATACACTGCACTGATCTTATTCAGATTTCACTAGTTTTGCATGTACTTACTTGTGTGTATGTGTGTGTGTGTATGTGTGGTCCTACACAATTTCCTCACATATGTAGATCAGTCAAGATACTGAACAGTTCCATCGCTACAAAGGTTCTTCCCTTTGCTCTTATATAACTATCCCTACCTCCCTTCTGCCCCACCCACCCTATCCCTAACCCCAGGTAACCACTAATATGTTCTCCATTCCTAAAATTTTATCATTTCAAAACTGTTACATTCATGGAATAACATAGTTTGTAGCCTTTTTTGGATTGACTTTCTCTATGTGTTTAAAACAATTAATATGTATTTTTTCACTATATACTTTTGGTCATAAAGCTGTAAGAATGTGATAAAAGACAATGTTTATTTAATAATGTTTATTAGAGATTCAGGATAAAGTAATATTTCTCTTTATTTTAGCATACATGGAAATAACTAACTCTTCATTATTGTATCATGGAGGGAGCTGAGAGCCCAGTAAGTGGTTATGAATACTACAGACTGCAAACAAGTATGTGTCTTTGGGTCACAGAAATGCAGGTTGCATTGGTTTTTTTAACATGGGAGATTCATGTGAACATTGATCTCTGGAGTGTAATATGGCCAAGGTATTCTCAGAGTTGTCACAGTGGAGAGAGAAAGGTGGACTTAGGGTCAGAACACATAGTAATTTACAATATGTTGAGTATGTTTTATGACATTGAGGAACTCATACTGGAGGCAGTATCTTAAATATGAACACTGTTAATCCAGTGTTTATACATGACATGATTTTGGATCTAGAAGAAACCATATAACTAAAAAAATTCTGTATTGCATTGAATATGAGATAGGTAGAAGAATCTTACTCAATTATAGAATGTCTTTTGTGTGTTCTCTCAGCTTATTTTTCTTATGAAAAGGAAATAAACAAAATTAATATTCCTTGGCTGTTATCGAAAATGTGAGATAACAAGTCCTGGCAAGGATGTGGAGAAAAAGGGAAGTCTTTTCCACTGTTGAAGGGAATGTAAATTGGTGCAGCCAATGTATGGATAAAGAAGATGTGGTACACACACACAAATACACATGATGGAATATTATTCAAATGGAATATATTTCATAAAAAATAAGGAAATCCTGCCATTTGTGATTAACATGGATGAAACTTGAGGGCATTATTCTAAGTGAAATAAGTCAGGCAAGGACAAATACTGTATGATCTCACTTATATGTGAAATCTAAAAAAGCCAAAGTCATAAAAACAGAGTAGGATGGTGGTTGCCAGGGCCCTAGGGGTGGGGAACATGTGGAGATGTTGCTCAAAGGGGCAAGCTTCCAATTATAAGATAAGTAAGTTCTGGGGATCTAATGTACCACGTGGTGATTTTAGTTAAAAATACTGTGTTATATACTTGAAAATTACTAAGAGAGTAAATCTTAAATGTTTCATCAAAAAATGTTAGTTATGTGAGATGATGGAGGTGTTAACTAGCCTTACTATGGCAGTCATTTCACAATATATTTATGTATCAAATTACCTCATTATACATTTTAAACTTACATGATTATATATGTCAATTTTATCTTAATAAACCTGGGGAAAAATAGCAAAAGAATCCCATGAAAACCCAAAATTAATATTCTTGACAATAAGATCTTGATGACTTCATGAAGTTAATGTCTTATTTGTCTTAGAATTCTCAGTACTTAGGTAAAAACACGTTCAGTAAATGTGTATTGGATAACTGCAGTTTATTAGATTGAAAAATTGCTCTATGTAAATGCGTATTATCTTGGTACCTTTAAAAATCAATATTTGTTTGTTTGTTTAATTTATTAGTAAGAGATGGTTTGGAATTTCTGGGCAGCAACATAGGTCAAATCTAAGTGATCAGGGGTTTTATATTTGGTCATGTAGGTAACCCAGCTAATCAATTTGAATTCCTAGTTAGAGCTCCAGCATTCATTGGAAGACAGAGGAAAGGCAGAGTCTTGATGTTGATATATTACAAGAAGGCCTTCAGGGTTTGTATTTTTGTTCACTTTTTTTTTCACTGTTCCATTTCTTTTGTGTTGTTCTGTGGGATGTCAGTATCACCTAACAAATATTTGAAGTGATTTTACAGGTAATTGTTATAAAACGGTGGTTGTAACGGATTGCTCAGGGTCCTGCACTGTTAAGTGAAAGTAGGTGTAAGTTGAAAATTCCTGGCACCAGTGAAATTGGTCTTTGTGGCAGGAAGTGTTTTATATAGTTCCATCATCATTATCTGTGTTTTATCATTTGCTATTTTAGTCTCTGACTTGTATACCCAAGAAGCCCTCTGTGATTTAATGTGCAAGCTCTCCAAACTCCCACATATGTAACTTCCCAATAATAAGAGAACCCATGATACTCTGCCAAATTTGGTTCAACTCTGCTTCTACCTTGCTATTAACTCACCTTTCCTGATTCCAGAGTTACCTTCTGGTACCTCTCTTGAAGTTAAGAAGAAAAACTAACTGGAGGAAAAAATAGAACACCCAAACTATAAGCTCCCAGTCTTGAGTAGGACAAATTTCTCAAATCCTCATTTGAGTCTCCTCTATCAACCCAAAAAGACTGATACCATATTCTCTGTTTGACAGTTGATAAAATGAGGTTTATAAAGGCAATGGAAAAGGCCAGAGTCATACAGCTAGTAACACTGGAACTAGACTTTGCTCTTACTTCAGTAAAACTCTAAAGTTAGTGTTAGATTATTACTGGATCAGATTGCCACAGGAAAGTAATTGTTTTTTTCTTCACTCTTATCTTTGGTACAGAATCTATGTGCTCTGTTTGGGCCATTCCCTCTCTTTACTCTGTCTTTTCCCCTAATTTCTGTCTCTTCTCATTCCCTGAAGATTGATGCTTCATATGTACTGGCTTTACAACAGCTTTGTCTCAGTGGTGGATAAAGTTGGCCATAAACACTTTCTTGCTCCTCGCATTGAGAGGTGGTATCTGTTTCTCCTTGTCTTTAGTCCAGGAGATAGCTATGTGACCTGCTTTGACCAATATAGGGTGCTTTAAGTAATGCTATGCCAATTTTGGGCTTAGCGTTTTGCTCTCTTGGATCCCTGAGCCACCAATGAAATGTGGTTGACTACCCTAACCAGAGAGCTTGTCAGGACAGAGATGCATGGTTAGCCATCAGCTGTTCCGGCCATCCTAGCTGAAGCACCAGGCATGTCACTGGGGTCATCTTGGATTTCAGCCCCAAATGAGCCTCCAGAAGATTGTTCCAACAGCGACCAAAGTGAGACTAGTCAAAAAACCCAGCCATCAGAACCTAAGTCAGATTGTAGAATCATAAGCAAATAAATGTTTTGGAGTGTTTTGTTAAATAGAAGTAGATATCTGAAATACTCACTGATTTCCAAATTTACTTTGTCTTCAGGGACTGAAGACAGAGTATTATTTTCTGTTATCTTTATGCTCATACTGATATACTGAGACCTCAGCCAAAAGAGATTCTAGTTCCTCTAGAAAAGGGATTTCCAAGATATTTAAGGGATTTGGATTGTTAAAACTGGACAAATGAAAATTCAAGTAGGATAAGAAAATTATTTTCAACTATCTGAAGGCTGCTTTGGTAAGAGGAATATAATTGGTTTTGAGAATGTAAGAAATGGAAAGTTAAAATGATCAGAAGCCACATATGAATAATTATATTTAACTTCAGTGTGATGAAGTTTTCCTCACACTGAAATTAAATATTGAATTGTCCTATGTGGTGGGCTATAAAAATGGTGTGGGCACTTGATGAAGGCAGTATGTTGCCCATTGCTGGCGAGCCGAGGCACTTTGGCTTAGCGCCTTGCTAAGATGTGTGGCAGTCACGGAGTCATGCTACTTGGCCTCCTTTCAAGAAATAAATGGTTTTCAGCTGTGAGGGGTATAGTTGGCTGACACGTATAGCTGCAGAAGCTTTAGAATCCTTCGCAGTGTTCAAGCTAAGGTGATGCTCTTCAGTTCATCCTCCCAGCAATTGACAGAGCCTGTCCGTTTCTGCCAATGCAGACCTCTCCTGCAGCCTGTCTTTGCTCTGAAACTCTCCCTGTTAGATTGGTCAAGACTTCATGAGATCTGCACTGCATTCTTTTTATTATTCTTCTTGTTCTATTTTTCCCTTTCCTTTCAGAAGCATAGGATCTGTTTTGTGACCTGAAGTCTTCCCCTACATAATCCTGTTTTCTTCCTTGTTATCAATTCATAGAAATTACTCCTTAATAAAAAATCTTTACTCCTAATTCTGGCTCAGCATCTGCTTCTCTTAGGACCTGACCAAGATCCTAAATGGGGAGATGAGTCAGTTTAGACAAATTTTAAGGTCTCTTCTAACTCTGCAGTCCTGTAATACTGTGCTGTGCCATCTAATGACTCCTAGGCAGAGTTGGATAATCATTTTATAACAATTCTAAGAAGTAAGGCAAGAGATACCTGTCTGAATCACAAACTTTATACTTTGGAAAATATTTTCTTCAGAATTGTAAAGGTGCATTTGCATTTGGTCTTAAAGTTTAATTCATTTGCTTGTATTTGTAACTCTCTGGAGTCATTTGAATCTGCTAAACTGAGCTCAAAAATGGAATTAAATCAGTGTCTAGTAAAAGATGTCTATTTAAAGTAAGCTTCTTGCAACACACATGTTTTCTGGGCAGATAGCACAAACATTAGGAATGATTAAAGAAAGAAGTGTAGAAAAACTTATCAATCCTGGTGCTATTTATTATAATTTGGAAAATAATCTTCCATTTTGCTCTCCTATTAATATATGTCTTATTAATATGAACAATGCATCCAGATCTTGCACAATTAGCACATAACAAATAAATAATAATCAGTTTTGAAGTGTGGATACTATTAAATTATGCATCTCTTAGAATATATGTGGGATTCTAGAAGAAATTAAAATGTACTGAAATTAACTTACTGATCTTGATTTGATGTGAAATTCTTTAAAGTTTTTTTTTTAAATATTGTGCTTATGTCAAATGAATGTAAAAATAAATGCTTCCTTTGAAGGCTTGAAATTAAAAAATTCAGAGAATATGGTTATTAGGCCAGCCTGTGATTCCCAGGCCTCCTGTGTTTATACAGGCGATAAAACCAGGGCACAAGTAGCAGCCAAAATATAACATTCCTCTGAGATCACGCATACTCTGACCTCTCATGCTCTTTTGAGATAAATTCTGGAATCCCTGGGTATATCGCATGAGATTTGGTAATGAGACATTGCTCTCACGACGTGGAGTTTTTGATTTGCAATTTATTTTTTAAAGCCACCTTAATTGAGCCTCTGTCATCTGCCAGATAGTAAGTTTTTTAAGTAAATTATCTCATAAGTATCACAACAATCATGTTAGATAAGGACTAATATTATTTCCATTTTGCACTGAAGAAATCTGAGCATTTGAGAGGTTAAATTACATGACCAGTGTCACTGTAGCTCATAAAAATGGCAGTGCCTGGGTTTTAACCCAGCTGTGGCTGACTGCAGGGTCGATGCCATCACAACCGTCATGTTACCCAGGCTTTTCTGTGCTGTCAGTGACTGAGAGTCAAAAGTGCCACTAGTCAGCATGGAAGCTCTGCCGTTGTCTGCTTCCTGTGCTGCTGTTCAGACCCAGGCTGTGGACGCTTACGGTGCAGGGAGCTGGTGTAGTGGGGGCCGGAGGAACTCTCGCTGTTGCCAGACACGCTGTTATCACCGAGTGCACTGATGCTGTCATTAGTTCTGCTGCCAACAACGCCAGCCCTGCTGTTGCCAGTGCCAGTGCTGCTGCTACCTTGGGCTCTCAGTGTCCCAGGGTGATCCTGTAGACAAGCAGCTGCTTTCGGCTTTCAACTTGCTCGTTACCTGTAGATCCTTTGCCTTAGGACTCAGGCTTAAGTCCGTGGAACCTGGGGCAGAGGACAGTGGGAGGTACACTTTATCTACCCTAGCATCTGGGACAGCTGGCCTTGAACCAAGCATGTGCATCTCAGTTCTCTTTTCTCTTCTTCCTGAGAGATTTCTTTTCCTCAGTGACTCTATCTTCCCTCCTGCAGTGCCCCACCAGTCCTGGAAACATAAACCCTTGAACCTTAGAATGATTAGATATTTTAGTTTGAAAGATATAATAAAGAGCACTTAAAATTTAAATCATGAATGTATACTTATCTACGTAAGAATTGACTCATGCTAATTATTAAAGAAAAACTATGTAAGTATAAACAACTTTGCTATCCAGCAGGGGTGCTTTCAGTTTGATTTACATTGTTTGTAAAATAATAATAATTACTAGAGCTCAAAAAGTCAAATCTTTCTTTGAAGCCCTATCAATAATTTATACAACTTATATCAAAAGGCTTACAGGGACAAAGTGATTTTGTTGGTGGGGTGATTTCTTTTTCACTCTTGCTTCCAATCCTGACTCACAAGGAGGGCACTGTTGTCTCAAAGCTGGAAAATAAGGAAATAGCATGAAGATTTACAAATCTTTACTCATTAAAAACATTTAAAATACAGACTTTTTAACTAAGGAGAATATTACATTGCTGAATTCTTTATCAACTGAAAGCAAAATCCTGTCTGCATTTTTTAGTTGAAAAAACATGGGGCAAAATAACTCTTAGTTCTATACCAGAAGTATTTCTTTTTCTTTTCTTTAATTGCTTACAAGTAGTCTAGTAAGAAAAAACATTTATTTGTATCAAGGTCCTGGTCAGGATACTCTTCTTAAGGTCAACTATTTTCCCCTTTAGGATAAAGCAATCAATATTCTTGTTAGAGTACAATATTCTTGTTGGAAATACAAGCTTGCATATCCAACCTACCTGCAATTATAATGGAAAGTTTTATGTTTCTTATTCCAGTTTTATTGAGATATAATTGACAGACATCACTGTATAAGTTAAAGGTATACAGCATAATAATTTGACTTATATACATCATGAAATGATTACCACAGTAAGTTTAGTGAACATCCGCTATCTCATATAGATACAAAATAAAATAATTAGAAAAAAATCTTCTTCCTTGTGATGAGAACTCTAATAATTTACGTAGGATTTACTCTCAACAACGTTCATACTAACATACAGCAGTGGTCATATTTGACTTTACATCCCTAGTACTTATTTATTTTAAAAATTTTTAATTGAAGTTTTATTTAATTTTTTATTGAAGTCAGTTACAGTGTGTCAATTTCTGGTGCACAGCATAGTGTTCCAGTCATAGATGTATATACGAATACGTTTTCATATTTTTTCATTAAAGGTTATTACAAGATATTGAATATAGTTCCTTGTGCTATATAGAAGAAATTTGTTTCTTATCTGTTTTTATATGTACCCCCTTTCCCCTATTACCATATGATTGCTTACTATGTCTGTGAGTCTGTTTCTGTTTTGTAGATGAATTGATGAGTTCATTAGTGTTCTCTCTTTCTCTCTCTTTTTTTTAGATTCCCCATATGAGTGATTTCATATGGTATTTTTCTTTCTTTTTCTGACTTACTTCACTTAGAATGATGATCTCCACATCCGTCCATGTTGCTGCAAATGACATTGTTTTATTCTTTTTTTTATCATTGAGTAGTATTCCATTGTATAAATACACCACAACTTCTTTATCCATCATCTGTTGATGGACATTTAGGTTGCTTCCATGTCTTGGCTAAATTCAATTAAATTCAACACCCATTTATGATAGAGTCTTACCAAAATGGGTATAGAGGGAACATATCTCGACATAATAAAAGCTATTTATGACAAATCCACATCCAGCATAGATAATACTCAATGGTGAAAAACTGAAAGCCTTCCCACTAAAATCTGGAACAAGACAAGGATGCCCACTCTCACCACTTCTTTTCAAAATAGTTTTGAAAGTCCTAGCCACAGCAATTAAGGAAGAAAAAGAAATAAAAGGGATCCAAATTGGAAGAGAAGAGGTAAAATTGTCACTATATGTGGATGACATTATGCTATATGTAGAAAACCCTAAAAGCTCCACACAAAAACTATTAGAACTATAAAATAATTTGGCAAGGTAGCAGGATACAAGACTAACATACAGAAATCAATTTCATTTATTTACACTAACAATGAAATATCAGGAAAAGAAAATAAAGAAACAATCCCTTTTAAAATTGCATCCAAAAGAATAAAATACTTAGGAATAAATCTGACTAAGGAGGTGAAAGACTTATACATGGAGAACTACAAAACATTGATTAAGGAAATTAAAGATGACTTAAAGAAATGGAAAGATATCCCATGATCTTGGATTGGAAGAATCAATATTGTTAAAATTGCCATATTGCACAAGGCAATCTACAGATTTATTTGTTTTATAACTGGAAGTTTGTACCTTTTTACTGCCTTCATCCAATTCCTCCTCTCCCTACCCTCCATTTCTGGCAACCACAAATCTGATCACTTTTTATATGATTTTGTTTGTTGGAATATCATTGATCTACACTATGCTAGTTCCTGTTAAGCAACATAGTGCTTTCATATTTATATGCACTTCAAAATGATCACAGTAAGTCTAATTATCGTCTGTCACCATACAAAGATGTGGCTTATTAGTCACTTTCCCCATTCTGTACCTTTCATACCCACAACTCATTTATTTTCCAACTGGAAACTTGCACCTCAATCTCCCTCACCTGTTTCGTTTGCTTTTGTGTTTCATTAATTAAGAAAATGGAGATTGGTTATTACTTAAACACGTACATTTCAGACAGAATGAGCTTCTTGATGTGTCAAATGTATGGATTTATAGAATGAATTTGCATTCAGAACTTTTTTCCAGTATATTGCATGAGGAATATAATTTTATTTAAAAATGTAAATATGTGATTTATGAAACATCACAAAGGAATGTATTTATACATTTAAGGTTATCATAACACATACATGTTAGGATGTTTCTGTACGTGTATAATATACATTTTTTATTTTTAATTGATTTTTTAATTTTAAAATTAGAATTAAAAAAAAGTATGTTAGTATATGAAAAACAACCTAACAATGTCATTCTATTTAAACGTCATATGTAGATGTGTGTTTTGTTATGTTCTGAGCTACCTGCCAGCATATGTTGTAAAGAACTCTATGGATAAAATAAAGATCAGGAAGTAGTACAGAGAGAAATAAAATTTAGTTGCCTTATATTTCCTATCCTCCTCATTTTTTAGTTTTTAGCAAGAATTTATGCCTCTTGCATGAAGATACTAATGTAGTTAATGTTCTAATGTAGTTAAAATTATAGAAGAGCTTTTAAAACTTTATAGGATGACAAATGGCATTGATAAATATACTTTTATGAGTAAGATTCTCTTTATTGTTTGCACTTAATGTTCTTGTTTTGTTTTAACAGTATGTATAAGAAATTTTTTAGCTTTTTCTAGATAATTTTTCACCCTTTATACTCTAAACCTGTTTAGGCAAGTGAGGTTTGCAAGTGGTTGAATTCAGAGTTTACACTGGAACAGACTGGTGGGAATACTTCTCAATAGCTTTTTCAAGAAAGTATTAACTACTTTATTACACAGATTGCAGTCATTTTTATCTTTACTATACACAACCATAGAAAACGTTAGTTTGTGAATTCTTGGAAGATTAAAACAAAACAAAACAATGATCTGGAAAACAATTCATTAAAACTGGGGACTTAGAGAGTTTATGGAAATGGAAATGCTACCAAATGCTACTACAGAGTGGCATTTTTTTTAATGTCTGAATTTATTAACCTGTGAATGGAGAACTTTTAAATTGAAAATAATGACAGCACCTTAATTATGGTGATATTATTGAAAGCCTACTACTGCAATAATAGATGCATTTTCAGTTTCCAGAGCTATGGCAGCTGTCAAACACCAACATTTTTCCTTGAGAATAGGTTTGGTGTAATGTTTTTCAAGGACAAGTTGCTCAGCTATTGTCTCTGAGCACTGCTAGTTAATATTCAACAGTTTTCTTAATCAAAATTGTGTGTCCTGCTCCCTAGAGTGTTTGTTAAAGTGATTGTATGTTTATCAGAGCCTTCAACAGCAGAAACAGCGTATTTCTAGACAAGGTGCTGGTAATGAGAACCTATATTATCCCAGGGTGCTGATAAGAAATGGAGAAATGCTGTCAAAATCATTGTTTGTAAAAAAAAAAAAAAATACTATAGCTCAAAAAGTCAAACCTTTCTTTGAAGTCCTTGTACTTTCTATAACTTCAATTGTTTATCTAGGATAATGGGGCAGCAGGAATATGGTGATATCCTACTACAAACTCCAGGAATGGCATGCCAGTGATCAAATAGTCCTGGGGTCTATTAATCATTGCTTCTGTTGGATGGCTGATTAAGGTTCTTCACAACATGTTTCCTCTAGATTACAGAAAGTTCTTAATGAAGTAAAGCTTGCAGGGCATTAGAGAGCTCAGTCTGGCATTCTACAAATGGTATTGAAAGGTCATGTGGGGATAACAAGCTTTGCCAAAAGTAGAATAATGCAACACCTAACATTTTCCATGAAATACTGTATCTAAGTTGCAGGTTTTGTTACTGCTTTTTTTTTTAACCTCAAATTATTTTCTATACACACACACACACACACACTCTCTCTCCCCTCCAAATAATCAAAGAATCAGATACATTGTTTGAAACAAAAATGTTTTCTATAATACTGAAAAGAACATTTGTTTTGTATTTCATTTGTTTTGTCTCTATGAGGAATGAAGTTTGCAAACAGTTCATTTTCATTATTATGTTGGTGGATTTTCCTCTAGAATCAGAATATTCAATAATGAAAACACACTTTTGGCCATTGTTTCACAATAAAAAGCACACTTTGGACATTAATTAGGAAACAATGCACGTACAATTCATAGGAGTTAATCTTCGTAAATAACAATCTTTTAAAAAAATTTTTTTTGGGGGGAGGTAATTAGGTTTTTAAAAAATTAATTAATTAATTAGTTAATTAATGGAGGTACTGGGTATTGAACCCAGGACCTCGTGCATGCTAAACAGCATCTCTACCATTGAGCTATCCCCTCCCCCTTAAATAACAATCTTTTTGAAGGCTACAACTAGGGATTTTGATGACCTAAGTGATACTGAGACATGTGCTGCACTTTATGCATTGATCTTTGACATCGAAAGATGGTCACATTAATGTAAAAAACGATTGCTGCTGCATATTTGAAACTTAAGCCACACTATTTGCTGATATTCAGAATAACTCATTTATTTGGTATTGTTATGTATTGTCAATTAATTTCTAATTTCTTGAATAAATTGATCAATTTCATATTTTTATTTACTTCTTATGTGTAGCTTATAATTATTTCAAAATATGAATCACAGATTAATTTGATACCAGGTTTTGGTAGAATTGTGTATCAGTCCAGTTAGGAGATAGAAACCACAGAAGGTAAGGAAGCTTAATATATAAAATTATTAAGTTGTGACAACAAGAAATTGACACAACATTGTAAACTGACTATACTTCAATAAAAAAAGTAAAAAAAAAGAAAAAAGAAAAATGAATACCTAAAAAAAATTGTGATGACAGAGTAACTATGAAATACAGGGAAACTTCTGTAATATTCTAGAGCCAAGGGAGTATACCAAGGAGAGGACAAACTTAGGAGGTGTTCAGATCTTTGGAGAAAAGATATAATTCATCCCATTGGTTAGCAGAGAAATTCAGGGATTTGGCCATGCATCCAGAGGTGGTCTGCAGTTGCTGCACAAGCTGGCGGCAGAGAGAGCAGGAGGGGCACTGGCAGTCAAACATGCGACAATCAAAGGGTGTGGGCATCCTCCAGGCTGCTTCGTGGGCAGAGTGAGGGGCCTGCAGAGGGACCACGAGAGGTTCAGACAGGCATCACCCAGGCCTGCATAGACAATTCTGGCACTGATACAGATTGCAAGATTGGCAAGGAATCATACATTCTGGGCACCATGCATAGCTGGGGTAGAGCTCCACTGAATGTCTTAACATCTACACCAAAACCAGTGATCCCCCCCAAACCCCCAAATCCAGTAGCAGAAACCTTGGGAGGACCCCTTCTTCCTGCAGTGTCTGTCCAGCATACATCATGCTCATTGTAAAGAAGAAATGCTTAAATGAATTCCACCTATGATCATAAAGCTTGCATTTATTGAAGATTGCATTAGAGCTGGAAGGCAATTAATTCATAACTGGCATATGTTGTATCACATTTTGATGCTTTGTAGTTAGTGTTACAGCAAAAACAGCAATTCCCTTTGCCTTAAGGATGTCATGTTCTTTACAGGTGCCCTAATTTTAGCCCCTTGTACTTGTCTATCCTGATGAGTTATATTATCTTTGTTTTCAATAGCTGAGAGCTTAGGACTGTGCTTCCATTTCACTGTATCTTGTATACACACCACCCATAGGTCTCTGCAGTGAGATAGAAGCCTGTCTATATACGGCACTGTATGTTTACCCAAATTCTTTAGATGAAGTGTTTGAGCAACCACAGTGGAAAGAACTCAGAGAGTTTCAGTAAACTCTATTCTAATTTGAGCCATTTGGATCTCTTTTATAAGCTGGTGAGGAAACTATTTACCCCTAAAGGCTGAGCTAGAAATAGCACGCAGTTCATTTGGCAAAGCTAAAGAGCAATATTGATTTTGAGGAACTGAGGAGCATGCAATGCATAGATCAATTTGTTACTAGGCAGTCATTCTTTTCCCTGCTATTCATACAACCGTTATTGTTGTTTAGGTGAGAAAAAGTTAGTGTTAGTGACTGCTTCCTGGTGTTCTAAAGGTGCTATCATTTGCATTCATATTCATATACTGTTGTAATCATGTAACAATGAGCTGTCAACTACTATGTATATGTGAGAGACAGGTATATAGGTGTACAAGTGTCAATAAGGTGTTTAAAAAGATATATGCTGATTAATAATTTTTGGATAAAACTGGTTTATTATGAACCATAGTAACAGCATGTGCTAACTCACTCACAATATATCTATTTTTTGCTTTAATGTAGGAATTACCACTGGCAAGTAAACTTTTTTTCTAGCACCCAGGACATAGAACAAGTTTGTTATAAAATGATTTGTTCTTTCTTGGGTTAAAGGACAAAAAGCCTTTGATGGAAATACTATAATTGTTTTGGCAGTTTGCTTTGGATTTTTAATCTTTCCTCAGGGTGCTTTTTCTACCTCCTTTAGGTGAAAGAATGAGGGAGAAGAGGTTATTTTATTATACATGTTAAAAATTCCAACATGAATAAATCCAACAGATAAATTGCTTACACTTACAGTTTCTGGAATGTTGCAGGAACATGAGAATTGAGAAACTAACACTTAAGTAAAAATGGTTTATTTGTAGTATGGAAAATAGGTGATGCTATAAAAACCATTATGATCCACATCTATAAAGTGAGTAAATGGAATGATTATAGGAGAAGAAATATGCTTTGATGTAAAACCATTTCCTAAAATCTTCTAACATTAAGATAAATTCTACTTAACCTAAATTTAATGCATGATAATAAGGTCTGTGAATGAACCCATCTCCATTTACTGAAAATTAACAAAATATTACATGTTATAGCAGATGTAGGAGTAAAATGTTACTGCTCCCAACTTTAATGAACTTAAAATCTTTAGCTTTTCAATTGTAGATATTTTGTCTGTTTCTGCCACAGTACCAAGAACTGTGCAAAATATTTGGCTCAAAAATAGATAACTCATTTAGAACAAAAAACAGTAAAAAAAAAAAAAGAGATAAAAGGATGGATAAGAAGATGGGGCTAATACATGATATAGTAGGTTATCAATTAACAGATATTCCAAAAATGCATCATTTCCATGGCTCTGTGAACATTAAGCTTGAAAGCCATAAATTTATTTTTTCCTTTGGTTATAAAGGGTAGAAAGTAATTATAGATAGCATTTATTGAGTGTACTCTAGTACAAGATGGATACGTACAGAACTGATTGTCTTTACCAATCCTATACTAGTCCTCTAAGATACATGTTATTTAGGACCTCTTAGTTTTAAATGGAAGTTCAGGCACATCAGGAGAACCACACATGGTCATATTGCTAAAAGGGTGAACAGAGATAACAGTTCTGGATGGCACATCCCCAAGCGCAGGCCCATTCCACTACACGGTTTGGCTTCTAAAAGATAAAAATAATTAAAGTATTTGGCTCTTTAGCTGTTAAGGACTCGATAATTTTAATAACTTGATAATTTTCAAATTCAGCTGGTAATTTCTATTAGATTTGTAGTCCCTCAGCTTTTACTTCTATTTCCCCTAATATACATACATAGATGAAAACTGAAATGTGATATGAATGAGCAAGGTGAATATATTATAATTTTAAAAAATCATTTCTTTCTTACATCTGGGAACCTTCTTTTTCCTTTTGAGGCTTTTACTGGTATTTTCGTGTTCCCCCTATGGCTCACATAACAAAAACTGTGTTGATTTCATCTTTGTGGCTTATTTTATAGATTCTTATTTCTCTAACATTGTTTCTTAAATATTATAGTAATGGAAATAATAATTTTCACCATAGTGAATTATTAAAGTTCCTTTTTGTTTTCTGTCATACCATTATACCAATAAATATATTGAATATTTCTAGGTTTATTTCTTACCTCACCAATTAGAAAGCAAGCTACTTAAAGGTTGTATCACTATATTCTCTTAATGAGGAAGAGGCTGTACACAGGTATTTATATAATAAATATTGTAGATTAAACAGTTGATTATTCTGACGGGGAGAGAATTATGAAATTGGGTTTTGCTAATTGTAGCAAGATGTTTGATAGATTCACAGTTTCTGAACTTCTTGGCAGGATTAGTCCATCATGATATTATGTACACTTTATAAGTTTAGAATAAGAATTGTTGCATTTTCATTAGTAAAAGCCCTGATTAATGGTCCAGCATTAGAAATATTCATTATGTTTTTTTACAGTGAGGTGGTGTGGTATAATCGGGAAGGGGTTAAATGCCTTTCAGAAAGATTCAGAAACATGTCTGAGTTCTTAAATTGCTTAGAAATGTACTTAGAGGCATCATGACTGAGTGGACAGAGAATGCACTTTAGGGTTACATGACTTGGGTTTGAATTCCAGCTCTATCATTAGCCCTATGAATTTAGCCAAGTTGAGTAATCTCACTAAACCATGTTTCTTTGCCTACAAAATACAAATAATCACATCTCTCATGTAAGGTTTTTGTGAGGATTAACTAGAATAATAAATGAAAAGTATCTGGAACGAAGAAGGTGCTGAAACCTAGTTTAGCTACTTTCAATATTAAATATCAAAGTCTGTTTGATGCAGATTATTTGATGTACTGGAGATTATTTATATTCTGAATACTGGGAGGAGAAAATCAAGGGGATTCAAAATATCACAAAAAGTCTGCTTGTTCCCTAGTTTGGCTATTTAAAACTGTGAATAGCATTTTAAAAACATTTTAAATTCTGTTTTTAAGATAAACCTGTGCGGTGGCTTTCAGTTCTTGAGAAAATTTAGCCTGATGTTATTTTCGGCTCTTCCATGAGGTAATCAGTCTCTTCATCTGAAAGAGTTAAGCTGCTGGTAGCTGACCTTTCTCTAAGCTAATAGGTGTGTTAGGATCGTTAATCGGCTTCCTTTTAGTTTCCATCTCATAAGTCACAGAGTACAGGAAAAAGACATTCTTTGGTGGGTTGCGTTTATTACTTGCTCCTATAACAGCCCATTGTTAGTTGAGAATTAGCTGTAGCGTTTTAGTTCCTACATATTGTAAAAATCAGACCAGTTATGCAAAAATGAGCATGATGCTTCAAGGTAACATTTGTGTTAATTTCCACATGAGTATATCGATCTACATGTGAAGAATTTTTAGTTGAAATAGTTGTTTAGTGGTACAGATTTTGACCCTGTTACTGAACTCCTTCAGGCCAACTTCACACACACTCTCTTCCACCTTCTGGTGTTTGTAAAATGGTCAATTGCAGTGATTATGTTCAGCTTTGAAATGCTAGGCTTATCTATCTAATTAAGATGTCCCAGAACACCTTATAAAATATTTGTAACTGGAAAGACTCTAGTAACCTAGGAAAATTGAACAGAATAGGTAGCTTTCCTTTTTTTCTTCTTTGAGAATAAATATAAACAGAGATTATAGAGAAGGTCATTAATATTGTTCTCTAAATATTAAATCATCCTTAAATAGTTATCCCTCTCACAGGCGGGAGCATTATTATTTACTGGGATTACAAACCAATTGATCATCTGACATCCTGTGGGTTGATAAAGGAATGGAAAAAGCTTTTTTTAAGCACCAGCATGTTCGTAGTTGCATTTCACACTTGAGAGTTTTGATTTTCAACACTTTTTGTATTTAAAAATAATGTGTTTATGTGTTCATCTTAACATGAGGAAGTTAAAGTCTCAGACAAGTCAAACTTTTTTCTAGGTCGTACAATTTAAAATTTACAAATGAAATTTCAATCCAGCTTAAGTCTGATGTCAGATCCTAATCTTTGCTGCCATGTGCCTTTGTTCCTGAACTTCATTATAATTGTAAGTGCCTTGCTGACTAAAATACAAATAAATATGTTTGTCTTGATCTCAATAAAAAGTTATTCATTTCTGTAATATTGAGTCTCCACTGGTACTTAGTGTTCTAGTCACTAAGGATTCAGCAGTGAACAACATGGACTCAATCCCTGCTTTCAGGAAGATTATTTTCTAGTTGGGAAAGACACCAGTAATCAGTTGGGAAAACAAGCAAGGGAAATACCGGGTAGTGATAAGTCCTACGGCAGAAAATTGAAATGAGGTGATGTGGCTGAGTGACTGAGCAGCCTCTTTGGATTGGATAGTCAGGGAAGGTCTCCTATGAAGCTGATATTTAAAATAGGTTTTATGAGTATATGTCATTTATATGCATAACTGGGACATTGTGCTGTACACTAGAAATTGACACACTGTAACTGATGGTACAATCAAATAAAAACAAAAAACGAAAAACAAACAGGTTTTATTGGCTAAAAAGGGTCAGTCACATGACAGCTAAGAGTGGAGGAGGGGTTGTTAATCATGGCAAAGGACCTAAATATCCCTGGTAGTAATGGCAGAGTAGTGGGTGATGAGGATAGAAGTCAGGCCTAGGTCAGATTTCATAAGGGGTATAGAATTTAGGTAGAAGCCACTATATGGTTTTAATCAGAAAATGGACACAAAGGTAACTCTTGTAGGTCTGTGGAGTATGATTGTGGGGGCAAGAATGGAAGTAGAGATCCCAGAGAGATGTGTGCTATTGCCAAACTAGAGGTAAAGCCATGTGGCTTTGACTGCAGTGGGTTGGATGTGGGTGGTAAATAAAAAGAGGAATCCTGGAGAGCCCCACTGAATGTTTTTAGTATGTTTGTGGATGATGGGGGGAGTTTATTGAGAAGGAGGAACAGATTTGATGGAGAGAGTGAGAAATTCCGGGCTTATTAGAGTTAAATTTAAATATTAATTTGATCCATGTGAAATTGTTTATATTTAATTTCTGACCATCAAGAATAGTAATTTCATATAGTTCAACCTGGTACCTACTAGACATTCTTGCAGAGATATTAAATAGGCCATTGTACATATAAGTCTGAAGTACCAGGAGGCAATCTGGGATGAATACATAGATTAGAAAGTCATCACTATGGGAACAGATGAGGTAAAAATGGAGGGTGTAGATAAAGCAAAGAATAGGTCCAGGATAATCCAAAGTGGAGGCAAAATGAATTGTGTGGGTTGGCAAGATGTGGAAAGGTACTAGTGAGCTCCGTATTGTTGCCTCTTTGCTATTACCTGACCCTCATCACTTGTGTGTATTTTTGTTGGTATCTGAATGTGAGAATTAACCTCTATTTGCCTACACATTTTGCATCCTATTAATTAAGTGAGCCCTAGGCTAGATCGAAGGTTTTTTTTTTTTTAATTTTTAAAAATTTTAAATAAGATTCATGTGTGTATGGTACAATAGAGTCTGAGGGATAAACAGATGGTGGAGGTGATAAGTGGAACTTTCATAGCCAAAATGGTTCTCTCTTGCTCTTATTTTTTGCCAAGAATATAGCTGTCCAAGTTGTTGTCAGCATTCATGTGTATACACACACATGCACAGATCATCAAAAACGTGGGTCAGGATTCAATAAAACTTCTGACTTTTTCTTGTAGAACAGATAGTGTATTGGGGGCATTAAAAAAAGTATCAATGCATCATTCATCAGGGTTAGAAACTGAAAGAATATACTGGATTTGGAAAACACTTTTATGAGCCAGTTTTGGATTTACATATAAATGTTTTAACTATATGTTACCAGAGTTATCAAAATTTGTATGTGCCTTTGAAAACAATGGGCAAGAAAGTGCTATATAATTTTGAAATAGTACAGAGTTGAAGAAGGTTAAAGCACCTAGTTGTAGCTGTTGATACATACTGGTTACTATCTGAATAATAATTCACCATAATCTCATGGAAAATATAGATAGAAAATTAACTTGGAAAAGGTATTGAAGAAAAAACTTGCTATGAGAAACAGAGTGCTCTGCATACTAAAGTGACCAACACTTTTCACAACATCAGATTTTATTTTATAATTTTGCATAGAAATATTAAGTATAATTTTGCATAGAATTAAACTCTTTGTTGTAAAAATCAGATTCTAACTTGAAAAATAACTAAAAATATAGATAGTTTCAAATTTGTATTACTACTTCTCCAGATTTATGGTAAATTTTGAAAACATCTCTTTTTATCCCAAGATAGAATGGAAGTGACTGTCTTAGCAAAATGTAAATATAGACTAAAAAACCATAAAATTATGACTATATAATAAATACATGACATATTTATAGAGAGATATCTGGGTTACTAAAGATACTAAGAGTGTTACACAGTTACTTTCACATATAGTCATTTTCATATATATGAAGTGGATTTATAATATTTGTATATATGTATGGGATCTCTTTTCTCCTTTCATTTTGAAACCATTTGGTTCCTATTTTTGTTTTGCTTGATTTAAAGGAAAGCAAATTTGATTTGATTTTTAAAATGAAGCAGTTTCTCATCATGTATTAAAGTATATCACTTACTATAAAATTTCCAATACTGCCAACATAGCTTTTTAGGTAAAAAAAAAGAAAAAAATAACAGAGAAAACAAAATTTTTAAAATTACTTTGATTGACTACATCTGCAAAATGAAAAACTGGCAGGGGTTGTATATTATGTTATAACTTAGTTTGAATAAATCAGCAAACATATTTAGTTGTGTCATTGATGATTAGATTTATAGGGCTCAGAGTTCTTCTGTGTGTGTTGAAAGTGAAAAATATGGTAAATTGGTGAATGGACTTTAGAAAGCTACATATAACACTGGCAGAAAGACATTGTCTTTTGCACACCATTATTTTCCTGGGCCTGACACGTAATAGATCCTTAATAAATATGTATTGAATGAATGAATGTACTACTTTACAGGGGTCAAAGATGAAAAATCTGAGCATAAACAAACAATTCTTAATGGTAACTTCACAAAAAATGGATTCTTCATGTCACTTGACTATTTGATTCCTGCTTCTTAACTGGGCTTTGCTTTGCTGGTCCTGCACTACAGATTTTACCTCAGAATCATTATACAGTTGGTAATTTACTGATCAGTAAGCAGAGAACTTAAAAACCTCGGGCATTTAACACTAATCTTCTGTTCCAGTCCTTACTTAACTCCAGGGGATGTGTTGCCATTAAATACCCCGTGACCCTCCGGTCTCACTCTGCTGGATCTTGTATTCTACCTGGATCTGGCTGGTAGTAGATACAGATAAACTCTTTGCTTACTATTGTCTGACGTATTTGTAGAACATTTAAATTTTTAGTTACTTTTCTTGAGCTCCAGACTGTGGTACACATCTAAGTTACTCTTCTAGGAGAATAAAACATCATTCTGTGGAAAAGACATAATGAACTTCTTTCTTATTCCTCATAATAAGATAGTCTTATTTCACAGCCTATGTGAGTCACGTAACCCATCAGGGAAATAGAGGAAAGCTTAGTGGGAAAGTTGATCTTTATAACAATTGAATCTTCCTGCTAGTCATGCTCAATAGGGAAAGCACACCACTAATGTGTGTCTGTGTCTGTGTGTCTGTGTATTCTGTGTTCCTTAGGATTTCCTAATTGCAAGATCATGCTATCTGCACATAGAGATAGGTTTGCTTCTTTCTTTCCAATCTGAATGTCTTTTTTTCTCCTATTTGCCCTGTCTAGAACCTCTAGTGTAATGTTGAATAGGCATAACAAGAGTGAACATCCCTGCTTGTTTCCAAGTTTAGAAAGAAAGGATTCAGGTTTTCACCACTAAGTATTACGATAACCGTGAGTTTTTCATACCTGTCTTTTATCAGATGGAGGGTTTCCCTCTTAAGTTTGTTGAGAGTCTTTATCATGGAAGTATGTTGGAATTTACTGAGTGCTTTTGGTGCATCTGTGAGATATCATGTGGTTTATTTTTCTTAATTTTGTTGATTATGGTGTTTTACAATAATTAATCGATGATTAATTTTTGGATGTTAAATCAACCTTGCATTTCTGGAAAATCCATTTTGTCATGGTGTATGACCCTTTTATTTTGTTTGCTAGGATTTTGTTGAGGATTTTGCATGTAAATTCATAATAAACATTGGTCTTTAGTGTTCTTTTCCATGCCATTTTCTGGTTTTGGTATTGGTTGATATTGGCCTCATAGAATAAATTGGGAAGCATTTCCTTTTTTTGGAAATTTGTAAAGAATTGGTATTAATTCTTCTATAAAAGTTTAGTAAAATACACCAGTGAAATCATCTTGTCATGGTGTTTTATTTCTGGGAAGATTTTTAAATGACTAATTAATTATCTTTATTTATTGTAAGCCTGTTCAGGTTTTATGTTTATTCTTGAGTCAGTATTGGTAGTTTGAGTCTTTGAGGAATTTGTCCGTTTCCTCTAACTTTTCTAATTTGTTTGGATACAGTTGTTCATAGTATTCTTTGTAATTCTGTAGGGTTGGTAGTGATATTCTCTCTTCGATTTTTTACTTTAATAATTTCAATGTTCTTCTTTTTTGGGGTCTTGCTGAAATTTTGTCAATTTTTTCAATTTTGTTGGATTTTCTGTATTTTCTACTTTTTAGTTCAGTAATTAGCACACTAATCTTTATTATTTCATTTAGCCTGTGTGTGCTGGATTTTGTCTTTTCTTGCAGCTGTCCTCAAGGTGAAAGGTGATGCTATTGATTTGAAATATTTCTTCCAGTTTAATGTGTTTATAGCTGTAAATATCCCTCAATGCACTGCTTATGCTATGTTTTATAAGTTGTTTACTCTTCACTCATCTCAAAGCAGTTTTTAATTTCTCTTTTGATTAAAAATTTTTTTGATCCATTGGTTATTAAGAAGTGCATTATTTAGTTTCTACACATTTGTGAACTTTCCAAATTACCTTTTGTTATTAATTTCTAACTTCATTTCTTTGTGGTTGAGGAACCTATTTTGTATGATTTCAGTTGTTCAATGACTCTCTTTATCTTTAGTAATTGTCTTGTTTGTTTTACAATGTATTTTGTCTGATATTAATGTAACCTTTTTGCTTTCCTGCATTGCTATTGGTATGGTATATTTATGTTTTCATCTTGTTTGTATCTTTGAATCTAAAATATGTCTCCCATAGATAGCATATTTTGGATGCTATTGTTATTTGTATCGAGTGTAAGAACCAATCTCTTTTTGATTGGATTGTTTAATTAATGCATTAAATACCTAATCTTACTGTTGATATGATTAGATTTATATCTGCCACTTAATTTTATATTTTATACACACATTAATATATATTAGTTATTTTCTTAGTGCTTGTTCTATAGCTTACAGTATACATCATAATTTATTAGAATCTACCTTGGATTTATGCTAATATAATTCCAGTGAGTTACAGAAATGTTACTCTTATATAGTTTTATATGAGAGCTTCCCCTTTTGTGATATTACTTTGTGTGTGTATGTTTGTACACATACGTATATATGTAAACATATACATCAATATACATATATATAGAAACAGAGAAAACAGAGACAGACACTTAGAGTCTATGTAGCAAACCAGGCAATACATTGTTATAATTATTTAGATAATTTTATGTCTTTTAAGGAAACTGAGAGAATAAAGGAGAGTAAGTATATATTCGTAGCCATTGTTGCATTAACCTTTTCATATACCATTACTGGTTTTCTTCATTTCTTCCTATGAATTTGCTCTGCCATCAGGTATCATTTTCTTCCTCCAGCACAGCTTTGGTCTCACTCTTTTGCCTTGTGCTGTGTGATAAATATATTACCTTTCTACAAGTTATATGCCCAACAGTGTAATTATATACATATTCTTTATACAATTACTTTGAAATCAGTTAAGAGAAAAAAGAAGAAGATGCAATTATATAGTCTTTTATAATCTTCTAGTAACTACCCTTACTGACACACTTTGGTTTTTGGTATGGGTTCAGATTACTTTTGGGTATCACTTGCTTTCAGCCTTTGAAACTTCCTTTAGTATTTCTTGAAAGGTGGATGTGCTAGCAGTGAATTCTCTCAGTTTTTGTTGACCTGAGAATGTCTTTGTTTTCATTTTTGAAAGATTATTTTGCTAAATATGAGATTCTTAACTAATGTTTGTTTTTCCTTTCAGCACTTTGACTGAAGCATCTTACTGCTTTATGTTCTCCATTGTTTTTGATGAAAATCCAGTTGTTGCTCTTATTTGGATTTCCTTGTATGGACACATTATTTTCCTCTTGTCACTTTCAAGATTTTCTTGTGCTCGTTGTTATTGTTTGCTTGTTTATTAGTTTAGTGATTTTGTTTAACTATTTTAATAAAGTCCGTTACCCTCACAGTGTGTAGTCTCTGATGTCATTCGTCAGAGGTACTGCCTTGGGCATGTGTACAGTCACCTGGGCATGTTTCCTCTCAAGAGATGGTAGTGGCTTTAGTCAATCTCTTTTGGCTGTCTCTTACTTTGCTTTCACTGTTAAATTTTTAGCTGGTCTGTTTCTATTGATGTCATCCCCAGCTGTTAGTCTCTACTAATGCTACCTGATTGCTCTATTGTTTTCAACAACACGTGGGGACATAGACTGTGCTACCGTCTAATCCAGTTAAATTTGGGCACCTTTGCAGAGGTGTTCCTTGAGACTAGACTTTGAGACTTACTCCTACCCTAGGAGTGCTCTCTTTAGCTGCATTTCCCCCTGGTTTTCTCTGTTAAAACTTCTAGCTTTTCTACTGTTGTCCTTCTTGCTCTCAGAGAGCTACCATTCTCCTGTTTCTCACCATGAAATCCTCATTCTTGTCAACAATGTTCTTACACTAGCACTTCCCATGTTCTGTTCCAAATAAAGGCAGTCCCCTTAAGGAGACCTTGGAACATCCAGTTTCTATGGCTTGCCCCTCCTTCTGGGAGGAAGCCCTGACCAGGTGCTCCAGAATGAGGAGGGAGTAGTGGCCCACTTCGCTAGGAGTGACATCCTTGCTCTAATGAATTTGGTACTTGGTGGGGACAGTAGCCCTTGTTCTTGTGTTGATCTCAGATCTACATCTGAGGAGCTTGCTTATACAAGGGTGGTCAGGGCCAGGTATCATCGTTCAGTCACTCCTAGGGTAGGCTTTAATCCTATGAGTGGAGGCTGAGTGAAGGGAGCCCAGACCATTTGGTTGTTTGTGCTTGGGATAGAGTTTGGGATAGAGTTTGGGATAGAGGATTGCTGGTGACCTGCTCCTCCTGAGGAGACACCAGAGACCTAGCAGGATCTGGTAGGGGGAGAGAGACCTGTGTTTTTCACTGCAAGTACCTGTAATAGAGCCTCCATCAGGCTGAGCTAGGTGTGGGTAGAGGTGGACTGTGGCTCAAATGCCACAGGCTCTCACTGTTTTTATTGAGATTTATTAGATTTTGTTTAAATATTTCTCATGTTGCATATCCTTAGGACATTTTCCTGATATCTTAAGTAGCTGCTTTACTTGATTTTCACCTGTTATGGCTGTTTCGCTGGGGAGAGGGTCCAGGGAGCTCTTTACGCCCCAATTCTGGAAGTGCACTCACACACTGAGTTTTACCCTTTTCTGCTTAGTATGCTGTCTCCAAATGATCATTGTGAAGTTGAGATATTCAAATTGATGGGACCTTGAATGGGTGTGAAAAACCAAGGTTTCACAGAGATTCAATAGGCATTATTTATTCTTTGGATTTGTAAAACACTTTATTCTAGGACGCTTAAGTGTTTATTGTTGCTTAGTAATGCTTACTGAAGATATGTAGAAAGTGAAAATCTGCTCTAAATTCTGTGAAGTCCTGATTAATCTAGCCCAACTCTTTGCTTTGAAAAACAAAGTTGGATATTCCAAACTGAATATTGCCTTTTTCTTTAACAAAAAGGATCAATATCCACAGGAGTCCAACATGAAAATACTTAACTGAATATTATTAGTACCCTCATGAAGTCCTGAAATGTAGTTTCTAGATAAAATGTGGAAGTCTGTGTCCATATCACAATTTAAGCAAATATATAAAAATGGAATATAGAATAAATACACTTATTAACAATTTATTAATTTTAAAAAAGAGTCCCAAGAGTTCCTTCAAGTAGATTCTTCCTGTAGTGTTCTTAACATTTATTTTCATTTACAAACATCTGTATATGTTTATAAAAAAAGTGTATGTTAATACATATATTCCTCATCATGGACATAGTTTTCCTATCTTTGCTTATTCTGCCTCTACTAGTGTCTTCTTTTTCAGTGAAATGACAGTTTTTCAAATGATACATCAAGAAAAATTTACTCTAGTGCCTTTTATCACCAAGTAACAATACTTTAATAAACACTGTCTCCCAGTCTTTATTAAAATACCACTAGAATTCCAATTTACTAATTTACAAAGAAAATTATAATGATTACATAGAACTATTTGAATCAGCACGCTCATCATATATTTTTCTCATTAGAAAGATCTTCATGGAAAACAGAATCACAATTAGAATGTTGCTTGGTGACCATGGAATCTGAACAATAGTTAATCTTTGATAATTGGAATGATTTATAGTATCATGCCATTTTTTTCGCCTGTTTACATCTTTACCCTGTCCGCTCTACTGTCAATAAAATTCAACCAATTTGAAGGCTATAAAAGATTAGGGCATCTCAAGCATAAGGATAGTAAAAATTTAGTTTACAGATCAACAGTGGTAAGTGGAAAATTTTGACATTGACAAACATAGTTTACAACCTTAGCATTTGGGGGTTCTAACAATTTCAGATCTCTATTCTGAATAAGTTTTCAGAATCTACTGGTTATAGTATAAATATCCGACTTTTAAATGCAGTACATTACACTGAAACTATAACTGTTGTCTATCATCCAAATAAGTGTAAAAGAACACAGTCTAAGCAAGAGAAGTCTTCAGAAAATAGCCAGTGTACAAGTATGATATCTAACGTTTGTTTTCTATGTTTCAGATACTGTTCACTTTACATATCTAATGCCATCCATTTTCATAATAGGTAGGAACTTATTCATTTTACAGAATAGGAAACTGAAACTCTGCATACTTATGTACCTTATCTAAATTTTATAGCTATGTTGGCATTTATCCCAACAACCTAACTCTAGGTTTCTCACTCTTACTCTGGCACATTGCATCCTGAAAGTATGTAAATATTTTTCTTTGTCTTTTATAGTTTATCCCCAGGTTCCACAGATTTGAAAATCATGTTTATTGACACCGTCCCAGTTCCAGCTGGAGTTCTCTGTTCTTTTAACTTAACTCTTAAAGAGGCCATTCCTAAAGTCATAGAAATTTTCCAGCAGGCTTTGTGACCGGGCTCATTTTGTAATTGCACAAATACATAATGCACAGGGTAGTTAAGATGCAGAAGAATATATGAATGTGAGCCAAAGCATGATGTGCCAGGCATTATTCTAGTGCCTTGTGCATGTTATTCATTTAATCTGTGGTAAAATTCTTTTGGCATTATTGCCTCCATTTTTACAGATAAAGGAACTTGGAGTAAGAGAGGCTAGGTGCTTGGCTACATTAATAACGTGCATTTGGCTACATATTATGTAAGTATTTGACCTGAATTGTGCCCTTTTGTCCCGAAGTTACTGCTCTTCCCAGTAGTCCCAGTCATGTCCTAAAGTGTTTACTGAGTGCTTAGTGTTGCAGGCTCTTTGAGTAAGCTGTCATCAGAGTGCTTCTCTGGAGGTAGTTATTATTAAACTTATTTAATGAGACACTAAGAATCAGAAAGATAGGAATATGGGATTAAGAGACACAAATGACTGTGTATAAAATAAATAAGCAACAAAGGTACATTGTACAGCATAGGGAAATACAGCCATTACTTGGTAATAATTTTAAATGGAGTATAATCTATAAAAATATTGAATTATTATGTTGTATACCTAAATGAGTGTAATATTATAAATCAACTATATTTCAATAAAAAAGCAAAAAAGCTGGACAGTCTAAAAAGTTTTTATATAAAATAAATAAAGTTTTCATAAATGTATCTATCCTAAGTTCAGTGTTTATGTATTTGATTTGCTTAAAGTGTAGTATGGATATAGGCCTCCACATTTCATCTATAATCTCTTTAGATTTATTTATTTAACTAACTATCCTATTGGTTTTGTTTTTCTAAGTACCCATACCAGTAGTAGCTGTATCTTATCTATCCCAGAATGAATCTCTCTTTTTTCACCACCGTAACCAACATAAATCCCTGCTTTGTTCATTTGAGTTTTCACCAAATATGTATTGGTTAATTCTTTTACTTTTTTTTTTTTATTGAAATGTAGTTGATTTACAATGTCAGTTGCAGGTGTACAGCAAAGCAATTCAGTTATATAGTGATGCTGAGCATTTTTTCATGTGCCTGTTGGCCATCTGTAGGTTTTCTTTGGAAAAATGTCTGTTTAGGTCTTCTGCCCATTTTTTAATTGGGTAATTTTTTGATATTGAGTTATATGAGCTGTTACCCCTTGCTGATCAAATCATTTTAAAACATTTTCTCTTATTCTGTAAGTACTTCTGTACATGGTTCCTTTTGCTGTTTAATTAGATCCCATTTGCTTATTTTTGCTTTTCTTTCTTTTGCCTTAGGAGACAGATATAAAAAAACACTGCTATGATTTATATCAAAGACTGTTCTGTCTATGTTCTCTTCTAGGAGTTTTATAGTTTCAGGTCTTACATTTAAGTATTTAATCCTTTTTGAGTTTATCTTCATATATGGTGTGAGCAAATGTTCTTATCTCATTCTTTTACCTGTAGCTGTACAGTTTTTTCACCACCACTTATTGAAAAGACTGTCTTTTCTTCATTGTATATTCTTGCCTCCTTTGTTGTAGGTTAACTGATTATAAGTGCATGGATTCATTTCTAGGCTCTCTGTTCTGTTGTGTTTTTGTGCTAGTACCATGTTGTTTTGGTTATTGTACTTTTGTAGTTTAGTCTGAAGTCAGGAAGCATTTTAACTCCAGCTTTGTTCTTTAATCTCAAGATTGCTTTGGCAACTTAGGGTGTTTTTTGGTTCCACATGAATTTTAGGATTATTCTGTGAAAAATGTCATAGATGTTTTGATAGGGATTGCATTAAATCTAGCAATTTTGTTTTGGGTAGTATGGCCATTTTAACAGTATTCTTCTAAGCTCTAGGGGATGTCTTTCCATTTCTTTGTATCTTTTTCAAATTCCTTCATCAATGTTTTATAGTTTTCAGAGTATAGATCTTTCACTTCCTTGGTTAAGTTTATTCCTAGGTATTTTATTCTTTTTTATGGGATTGTTTCCTTAATTTCTCTTTCTGATAATTCATAATTAATGTATAGAAAAGCAACAGATTTCTGTGTATTAATCTTGTATCCTGAAACTTTCACTGAATTCATTCTTACTTCTAATAGTTTTTTGGTGAAGACTTCAGGGTTTTCTGTATGTAGTATCATGTCATCTGCAAATAGTGACAGTTTTACTTCTTTTTCTTGTCCAATTGCTGTGGCTTGGACTTCCAATACCATGTTAAACAGAAGTGGTGAGAATGGGCATCCTTATCTTGTTCCTGATTTTAAAGGAAAAGCTGAATCACTGTTGAATATAGTTAGCTATGGGTTTGTTATAAATGGCCATTATTATGTTGAGATAAGTTTGATCTATACCAACTTTGAGAGTCTTTTTTTAATCATGAAAGGGTATTGAATTTTGTCAGATACTTTTCCTGTGTCTGTTGAGGTGATCATGTAATTTTTATCCTTACTTGTGTTAATACGGTATATCACACTGATGGATTTGCAAATATTGAACCATTCTTGCATCTCTGGAATCAATCTTACTTGATCACGGTGTATGAGCCTTTCTATGCATGAAAATTTTATTAATTTTAAAATAAGGAATGCCAAAGAAGTTCCTTCAGTGGATATGTAATACACACCTATATCTGTATCTATGTAAGAAGATTCATTATAAGGAATTGACTCATACAGTTATGGAGGCTGAGAAATCCCAAGATATGCAGTTGGCAAGCTAGATACCCAGGAGAGCCAGTGGAGTAGGTTCCAGTCTTAGTCCAAATCCAAAGGCAGGAGAAGACTGATATCCTAACTTGAAGACAGTCAGACAGACACAGCAAATTCTCCCTTAGTCAGCCTTTTACTCTATTCAGGCCTTTCAGATTTGATGAGGCCCACTGAATACCTGGGTAGTCCAGTGGCCTAGTCAAATGAACATGTACAATTAACCATTATACTGCTTGATTTTCTATTAACTTTATCATTTGAAGGAAGATGATCTTGACAGTTAGGTTCCAGATTGATGGTAAGAGGATACAGAGTTTGCAGCCAGTAAATATATTACAATATCTATAGAATAATGACTTCAACACTTCAGTCTGTATTTGATGTTAACTGACATGACATCACAAAAATAGTTTTTAAGAAATGATTTATTCATTTAATAATTTTTCAAAGTGAAATATTTGTAAAGAACTCAAAGAATTTTTGAAAAGTTTATGTGATTTAAAAAAAGAAGTTTCTCTTTGATAATTGCATTCCTCAAATAATCATAATGGTTTGATAGATTTCTTTCTAGCTTTTTTTCTATACAAATGATATTAATTATATATACTATGTTTGTTTTGGTCCCCTAAGAAGCAGACATCAAAATGGACCTAGATGTGCAAGAGATTTAATAGAGAAGACACCTGTGAAGGATAAAAGGGGAGTGAGCAGTGGTAGTCTTGGAGAATCTTCAGAGTATAATGAAGATCTGACATCTGTGTAAGAAGAGAGGGGAGAGAGAATTGGGTAGGAGAGACCAGAATCATTTGAAAAAGTTTCAGCCAGTCCAATGGGTAGTCCTCAAGTGAAAGTTGCCCATGATAGGAATCCCATGGTTGGTAGGAATGACCTGATTCTAGGAGCCCTTTCATGTTCAGTCATTGACTGGAGCAGACTGGGGAGGTGTGGTCTCAAGATGAATACTATGATGGAGGCTGTCAATCTGGTGTGCTCCCCACAGCTGGTTTTCTTGAAGGAAGATCTGAGTGGAGCACCTATGTGGTAGTCCCACATATGCATACCATGTTTTATTTAGTAGGATCGTAGTATATACTTATACAGTATGTTTCTGGCAGTTGCAAATTTGTCATGAGATACTTCTGTAATCTTTCTAGGTGCTAAAAATGTCAATTGTGTGTCTGTAGCACAATTTATTTAGCCAATGCAATATCTAAATTATTAAGAAATATTTTATGTCTATGTAAACTATAGTATTATAATATTTGATCCTTAATTGATGAGGTGCCTTTTTAGTAGAATAGCTACATACTTTGTTATTAAATATTTTCAGACATATAATACATTCAATATGCTCCTCAAACTTAAGAGAAAGCCTGACATGCCTAGGTTAGGTTGTAATGGTTGGACATGACCTTACTGCCTGAAAGAAGTATTAGCAGATTTTTAAAGAAGAGTCTATTATCATGTTCTTATTATGTGATTTTTATATAGGTTTAATTTTATAGGATATAAATTATTGGACTGGTTCCTTTTTTAGCTGGATGGAGATTTTCGTTTTATCTTCCATATCTTTAATGTATTTAAGATATTGTATGAATAATTCTATCTCTTAATATATTTATGTGAAAGGATTCTTAGAGCAATAGGAAATTTATGGTGATTATTGAGAGCTTCTGAAGAAATCTGCATATAAAAAGCCTTTGCTTAAAGAAATTTTTGTAATTTTACTATAACTTGAGCACTTGAGTCTTTATTTAAACATATGGGATAAGACTGAACTCTTAGGAATTTCCAAATTACAGATTAATGATTTCTATATTTCTGTATTAATTTCTTATCTCTGGAATAAGCTTATTTAGATCATTTATTATAGTAGAAATATTTTATCATGTGAACCATACCCTAAAACTACATCTTTGAATTTAGATTGAATTGTGTTCATTTTGTGATACGATGTTTTGAAATTTAAAATGTAAATTATAGTAAGTAATGTTCAAATCTAAAAACAACCTTGTTATTAAATGTATTAAATAAGAGGAAATTGAAATATGTAGAATTACAACTTTTTTTTTTAATTGCACTATTCATTTTATTTATTTTGATTAGACATGTTTGGGCTGTGGGGTTTTTTTTGTATTTTTTTTTTATTAAAGTATAGTCAGTTTACAATGTATGAATTTCTGATGTATAGCACAATGCTTCAGTCATGCATGAACATTACATATATTTGTTTTCATACTCTTTTGCACCGTAAGTTACTACAAGATATTGAGTATAGTTTCCTGTGCTATACAGTATGCACTTGTTGTTTATCTATTTTATTTTCATTAGTATCTGCAAGTATGACTTTTTAATAAGTTATACCATGTTTATTATTGATATCATGTGTGAATTCATTAAAGCTGGATATTTCAACTATTCAGATGATTTTAAGAAAATGATTTTGGGGAAATAAAGTTGATGTTGATAGATTAAAATAATGGAATGAATTTATAAATATATTTAGAAAACAGATTCATATTTTGACTAATAAATACAATTTTATCCTATTTTATAATAGACAAGGCCAAAATCCTGGGGTTTTTTTTTTTTGCATTTTTAAAAGCAGATGGGCCATAGAACATCAGAGAAATATCTTCATTTCTCATAAAATTGGATGATGGGATAAAACTAATTATAATGTTAAGCTTGGGATCTTTTTCTCTTTGGTTTTGGATAAAATTTCAAATTATTGGCAGAGATCCTGAGGTAACGTTAAACTGAACTCAGATGTTAAAGGCCCACTTCTGTTTCTTCAGAAAGCCTCCTTTCACCCTGTTTTAAACTATTTTTTGGCTGTTTTAATATAGTACAGTTTTCTTGGGTTATAGAAATTTTTGAGATCACTTCACTCTTGAGAGAGCACAAAAAACTTCTTTTAATGTTAACTCTGAAATTATGCAAGCATATGAAAAAAGGAATTGATGTTCCTAAGAAGGTAAACTCAGTGGTAGGAACTTAAACGACTCAAAATGAACAAAAATGAATTATAAATCTGTGGGTAAGAAAATGATTGTAGCTCATAATTGTTTACCTGTTGAAAATGTACTTCTAATAAAAAACATTTGAGTTAATTTTAAATGATTTTCCATTTCATTTAGTCATCTTTTAAACAAATATGTTAAAAAATTTTTATTTATTTATTTATCGAAGTATCATCAGTTACAGTGTGTCAGTTTCTGGTGTACAGCATAATGTCCCAGTCATGCATACATACACCTATATTCGTTAATACATTTTTTTCATTAAAAGTTATTACAATATGTTGAGTATAGTTCCCTTTTCTATACAGAAGAAATTTGTTTTTTTAATCTGTTTTTATATATAGTGGTTACCATCTTTTAAACACATTTTTTTTTAATGTTTACTGTATTCTGGGCATTTTTCTGGGTACTAGGGTACAGTAGAGAGCAAGACAGGTGAAGTCACTGCCCTTGTGGCATTCATACTCCTGTCTGGAGAGGCAAACAGTAGGCAAGTAAACGAATAGGTTAGGAAGGCCGTTTGTGAGGTGAGTACATTGAAGTGGGCATGTGGGGACTGGCGCGACATGTGCTTAAACAGAGTGATGAGTTAGGGGAGCTAACCAATTTGATACAGAGAGTGATCTGAAGTCCCAGTGATGAGGTGAAGTTTGAAATAAAATCTGAATAACAAGATGGAGCCAGCCATATACAAATGCAAGAGCAGGGGTTTCCTGGGTTGGCAAGAGTGAATAATAAGGCCCTAAGGCCCTAATGTCTTGCTGTGGTCAATAGACAGAAAAAAGGGCTAATGTGACTAAGACAGATCAAGCAAGGAGGATAACCTGCTATAAGATTAAAGAGGTAGGACTTTGGCAAATGTATGTAATTTATTTGGATTTAAATCTAATGGCACGTCTTCCAAAACCTTTAAGTGAGAGGACGACAAAGATATTTTTTAATAAAACAAGAAAAAAATCATTTTTAATATGCAGGAAAGATTGTGGAGGACAGTGACAGAAGCAAGGAGTCAGTTGTAGACATTTGAGTTGTCTTGGCAAGAGATTGATGGTTAATAAGTAGGAGTTTGGTCATAACTGTGAGTATAGTTCTCTGGAAAAATGAGGTGTTCTAATACTGTAAGTAATTTTTCTTGTAAATTCAGTAAAATGCATTCCTTTAAGAAAACATTGAGTGCTATAACTGATTTGGTGCAGGTGGTTGACTCAGGAAAAAAAAGCCCATTAAGATAAATATATCACAAATGGAGACCCCAAATGCATAGTAAATACTTTGGAGGCAGAAGAAACATTTAAGAATTTGTCTGAAAAAATGAAATAAAATATAAATTTATTTTAGATGATGATTACAATGATGGCTTCAGTGCAAGGAATGGATAAAGAATGATCGAGTATTGTTTTGGGGAAGCAACTTTACAGACATAAAGATAACAATAGAAATATGTAACAGCTTCAATTCACACTTGAGTTTTTGAGCACCATCATAAAGAGGAGCTCTTGTAAAAAATATGCTTGAGGGCTTCAGTTTCTTCAAGGATGTAATCTGTGATATTCAAAGAATTTTTGTTTCTTGTACAAATTCTCTAGCTATCCTTTACAAGTTTTTCTTCTCTAATTCTATATCTTACAGTTCTGGTTTGTCAGTGGTTTTGTGTGTGTTTTGAGCAGTTTTCTACCTCACTTTTGTGAATTTAGTGGAATTCTACAATTTTTGCATGCTCTGTCATTTCACTTTGGAATTTATTGCATTTTGGTTGCATTGCATTTTTGATTGTCTTCAGTAAAAATCTAACCCCTGAAAACATTGACATAATTTCTGGGAAGTCATCCTAGTATTAACTGAGATGTGAAATTTTATTGACTATTAATTTTATAAAAGGTTAGTCTATTACAGAATATATTTGTGTTAGGATCATTTTTGTTGCCCTATACATCATCAACTAAGCAAGATTAGAACTAACAAGAACGTCTTTAATATTGTGATACTTTCCTGTATACTGGAATGTTTTCTGTAGTTTTTTGGTGTGTTTCTAAACTTTCTTTCTCTCCATTGTATACATTGAATACACGTATGTATTGTATGCATGTATACACTGAATAATATATACATAGCTGTCTAGCACACTATTTTGTAGCACACTATATTTTGCTTTAGAGTTTGGATGGTGCTCAGGATGTCTGAGTTCACTAGAACATTTCTAGATAATCAAACATTTCTATCTATCTGAGCATTTAATATTCCTCTCAAGAATATCGTTGTCTTGATCATTCTTAACTGAAGGTTTTTTGTTTTTTCATACTCTGAGTTGATATATTAATTCTGAATTTATTCCTTCAGTAAAGAAGTCCCTTCATACATTCCAGATTACATTTTTTCACTAAACTTAATCCATTTTTTCCTGATATCCTTGTTTATTCCCCTTATTTTAAATAAAGGACTTAATTTCCCTTCCATCTCTATAAACAATAAGAGTACTTTAAAAATAACGTTTAATAAAGAATAGTCTTGTATTTCAGACAGTTTCTATTTTATAATCTTTAACTTTTGAACAGATGGACCTTTATGGGTTTATGCTGAGGAGAAAAGGATATGACCTACTTGTCATCTCTTACTTGACCATTTTTAAGTTCTTGAAGTAATTAAACCAAAATTAATACAATTGGTATATAATAATTTACCAAAATAACTAAATATATTATATTGCCCTGGCAATATGTGCAGTTGTAATTATTTTGGTATAATTATTATATACCAATTGTATTAATTTTGGTTTAATTACTTTAAGAATTTAAAAAATGGTCAAATAAGAGATGACAAATTGTTCATATCCTTTTTCTCCTCAGCATAAACTTATTTTATAAATTAAACTTTATCAATTTTATCTTTCAAACTTTATCTTTTGAATGGATTTCAAGATAGATCTTTATATTAAAAAGCTGCATTGAAGAAAGATTATTTTAGCATTTAGAATAATACATATTTTATAATATATAAATGTATATATTTATTTCCATATATGCATATTAGAGTTAGATGACAATTATAACTAATCAGATACTTAAAAACTAACCTGGTGAATTTGTAATAAATATTTAAATTTCACCAGTGTAAAATTAGATTGGTTACTAATATTTTTTCCTTGAATATAATGATAGAAAATAAAATATGTTCTTCATTGACTGCATCAAGTAATTTTAAAGGCATGTCTGCCCATATTGCTTTATTTTTTTTAAATGCCAGTGAAAGAAGCTATCAGAAATTAAAATCAAATATTCTATGTTCTACTATGAGGTCATGTCCAGGGTTAGTTCAAAATCAAATGTATCCTTCTTAGTTTAGTGAGGAGAGGGTATTTCCTACTTAGTGCTGAAATCAGCTGTTTTACTCTATGAAATAGTAATTATGTGATATTAAGGATAAGAATCTCTTTTACAGCACTTCCATAAGAGAAATAATTTTGTCATCATTGTATTTCGTTTTCTTGATTGAATAGTTACATAGAATAAAATGCACTGCCATCTTCCAACGATCGCAACCTGAGGCTCTGATTAAATACTTCGGTTATAGTCTTACAGTATTTTTAGTCTTTCAAATACAGGCCCAGTTCTGCTGCAAGCCTTCACATATTTTGCAGCAAGGTACTTCATTGGCTCTTCAGCAGCCCTAGATATTAGGACGCTGATCTTTTAACATTCAGCTTTAAATTATTTCACTTATGACCTTAGCGAAATATTTAAAACTGCAATCACCTGATAAAACACAGCTCTAATAAATATAGTAATTATTATTATTATAATGGAATTGACAAGGGTCATCATCATTCATGTTAAAATTTCAATATTTCAGGTTATATGATTCAGTATAAAGATATTGAAGCAAACTCTTAATTCCAGACTCCTAATTTATCCCTCCCCACTCTCCTGTCCCCTTTGGTAACCATAGTTTGTTTTCTGTGTCTCTGAGTCTGTTTCTGGTTTGTAAATAAGTTTATTTGTATCTTTTTCTTTAGATTAAGAGTTTGGGATTAACATATTATACACTTCTATTTATAAAATAGATAAACAACAAGGACCTACTATATAGCAGAGGGAAATATATTCAATATTTTGTAATAACCTATAAGGGAAAAGAATCTGAAAAAGAATATATATGCATGTATTTGTATAATTGAATCACTTTGCTGTACACCTGAAACTAACACAACATTGTAAATCAACTATACTTCAATTAAAAGAAAAAGAAATTTTGCCAAGAAAACAAAGAAGATTATGGCTGTCTGAAGCCCTGGGCAAGATAATTGACTTTCTTTTTTATGTCTAGAACACTATAATAAAAAGTGAATTTTCAAAAAAAAAAAAAACAACACTGTTAAACAATGTACTTCTTACAGGAGATACTTCTGTATCTACAAAGATCATAAAGATTTATCAGTGTGTAATGTGAAGGGAATTTTTCTTATTCACTTGTGCAAATGAAAAATATAAAAGGAATATATACTAAAAAAAAAGTATTGAAACAAATCTCAAAAAAAGCATAAAATCAATCCTCCCCTCCCTCTCCTATCCCTCCCTGCCTTGCTTCTTTCCTTCCTTCATAATTGTCATTACAGATCTTATTAATAAATGTCATTATGTAATTCAGTGACTGCCATATGACTTAGAAAACTCATGAAATTATTTCCTCTACATTGTTTATTAATAATTGTTGACTTCAAGTCTGTATAATATTGTCATCTATATGTTCCAGAAAGATTTTTAAATTAGGATTCTTAATCTGATCATTTTCCTTTACAGAATTTATTTTACAGTCATGAATTTTTTTATGCTAATCACAAAAACAAATTCATGTAGTTAATCTAACACAGCAACATCTATTATCATGTTGCATTATCTCCTGAATACATATAACTTTGCCTCTTTATTGAAAAACACATTCTGAAGTCACGCTCAAAACACGAGGGAAATTATTTCTATCCTATAATCCAACTTAGTAGAGGTAGTCATTTCCTCTTTTGCACTAAGTCAGGGCACAGAAATAATACTCCCAGGGACAAGAACTACTGGATATTGAAGGGAAAGAGGGAAGGAGGCATCTGTGCGTCTGACATTCTTTCTGGTTGGTTGTTGGGTCTTAGCATTGTGATGGGAGTAGAGAAGATGGTCCTTGAGTTAGATAGACCTCCCTTCATTTTTAAGAGTAATGCAAATTAAAAGCATTTGTAGATGGATACTACTCATTTATGTTTTTAGGATGTTGAATCCAATTAATCCAACTCTTTGTCATCAGTTTGTGTCCAGACTCCCCACTGTCCCTACCTCCCACCTCATCTGACTTTGAGAATTTGTCTTGGAGTAGAGCTTTATCCAAACTTCAAGGAAGAACACTGGGGAGGGCACATGAGACTTCTCTTCAACTTGGTAGATTCATGTCATTGGGTACGGAAGTCATGGTGGCAAACAATAAAGACTACCAGAGATTTGTAGAGTATTGGACTTTAAAAAACAGTTCAATAAAAACACATTGAATCTTTTGCATACTATGTATAATACTTTGTATTATTTAATCATTATGTTTGCTTGAACAGATGTTATCACATCTGTTTGCTGTTGAGGAAACTAAGACATGAAAAGGTAAAGTGGTGGGGAAGGGAGGGATGAAAAGGCAGAACACAGAGGATATTTAGGGCTGTGAAAATACATTGTATGATACCATAATGATAGATAAGTGTCATTATAAATTTGTCCAAATCCATAGAACTGCAGAGCACATTAAGAGTTCTGGGCAAAACTGAATGGCCATCAGTGGTCTTTAACCTAAGACTATAGCTTTAATAATTTTATAATATTCTAGCCCACAACTTAGGATATTTCAACATTTTTTATTATAGAGTTTTTATGTGTCTCCTCAATCTTTGATGCTGTAGCAGAAAATGTCCTTAGAAGTGTTTTCTAACTCAAATTGCATTGACAAATTCTCTTTCATGAATTCAGAACTGAGGAAAAGGAAGAGGAGAAGAGAGTAAGAGAGCTGCTTTGAAAACAGGAGCTGATAGGATATAGGTCAAGGAAGTGAAAATTTGATGTCTTTGATTAGTGGTTGGCAAGTCACCACTTTAATAGCCTCAGGGTTTTTTAGTAAGAGTAAGTTTATACCTGAGAGAGCCCAGGTTATTGTGGAGAATCCACAGCACATAGGTTGCCAATTTTCCCTCCATTGCCCCATCACACATTAAATTCTATTATGGCAGTTCTTCTGCTGAGCTTGGATGGACGTCACAACGATCCTCAGTACTCCACTCCAAGTAGGCGTGCTAACTAAGTTGAGCATCAGGTGAAACCTGTTTCCCATTTTGGGTGGTGTGATCCAATCATGACTGGGATGTATAAAACTTAGGTTAATATAGAGGTAAAGGTGCTTATATTCTGCTGGATACTTGTATTCTGACGTTTTCTAGAATAAAAATAAGTAGACTATGTGCAATTAGTTTTAGAAATAGAAAGATACCAATCCACTATGTGGATAAGAATGCGGATCACGTACCAATCCACTATGAAAGCCAAGCATCTAAGGCTAAAGGCCCCTAATATTCATCATATACTGGAAGGAGTAGCCATCTAGCAGTGATTCAGCTTGAAAAACAAAGTTTCCTAGGAAGATACTGGAATTCTCAAGATGAAGTAGATAAATCGAACAGAAATTGTATCAGAGATTAGCACACTACCTCTGGCATTCCCATGAAGACAAATCTTTAGTTAGATTTTTTCTGCTTCTTGCTATACTCTTCTCCAATTTTTTTTTCATTATGTGGAGGTATCTGGGACATATCAGGACACACTAGCAAAGAGAAATGGTTCCCTATTCAACTGTCTAGTGTGTGGAGAGCTATACCTACCCACCTACTGCTTTTAGCAATTACTGTAATCCCTAGGCTGTGATATGCTAAAATGTTTTAGAAACCCACCCTCTAAATATGACTTGCTCTTTGAAGTAGCTGTGGCTTGTATTAATGTGTGCTAAGAATGAAAAGTGTATAATGGTTTAAAGTTGGGGCATGTGACTTGATGAAATCTAGTAAACTGTTAAGAATTTATTATGAAATCAATCTCTGAGATTTTCTTTGCCAAGGTAATCTAAGCAGAAATTTGAAAATTCTCATGCTATATGAAAATGGTAAGAGTCAAGGGACTTTTTTCCAAGAAAATTTGTAGCAGGGAGGGTCATAAATACTCTTCAGAAGCCCATGTTAAGAAACTATAAAGTAAAAAAGGGATTTGCTTTATAAACAATCTGAAGAAAAACACAAATTCTAAGGAGATGGTAAAAGGAGATCACAAACTCACCAAACTTATTAAAGTTATTTTCCATATTTCAAGAATCTGAAGACTGAAGGAGTAAAGCTACTATTCAAATCTGGTGGACAAATTATGATGATGAATCTTTTGGCCTCTGGAAAACATTTTCCTGAACAAATGATGAAGTCATATCACCCCTATCTCTCCCTCCCTGCCTCCCTCCCTCTGTCTCCTTTTCTCCTTCCTTTCCTTCCTTTCTCTCCTCCCCTGCTTTCTTTTATTCTTTTTTTTTTTTTTTTTTTAATTCACAAGGGCTAATTGAACTATGCACTAAGCATGGTTCTCTTCTGGATAGAAGAGAGGGAAGGGAATAGGAAGACTGAGCTGTTCCTTATTACGTAAAGGCTGAATCCTTCCCCCTTGATAAATGGGGCTCTGTTTTTGAGGGTCGGGGTCTATGGACTCCTAAAAGATAACCAAGAAGGTAGAAATCTAGAGGCGATAAACTGCACCTAACCTAGGACCTCATTTATATTTGCATATAAATTTCCCAAATATCCTCTAGCCTTCAGTGAGAGTTATCAGAGTTTTCCCTTGCCAAGTTAGAAAATTAGAATAAGTAAGCCAGATTCTTCTGACATGTGAGAATGTCTTTAACCTGTTAACCTAAATATTTTATCACACTGGTAGAAGAGCCATTGGAACACTTCCAATAAAGTGGAGATAAAACCTTAGAGTCATGTTTCAGCATGGATTATTATCTTAGCAGTTTCATTCTTGTTGCTTTGCAAACCACATGGTCACATTACACAGCCCAGTTTTTGTTAAAATTTATTTTGAAATTAAATAGGCCCAAAACATTTGAAATCATACTGATATTTGCGTAGTATTTTCCATGTTGAAAAATATTTTAAACACAATGATCCTTTTTGTTTACTCAACAAATCTAGCTATGTGGTAGTATGGATGTTAAGAATTTTCTGCATATTTTATGTGTATTTTTGACTATTGCTGATTTGGGTTAAATAGCTTCTCTCTCCCCACTTCCCTAGCCCGGATAATGCCTTTTATTTACCTCTTAATTAGAAAATAGAGGGGAAAAAAACCATAATCATGACTAGTAAAGCATTTCATGGGAATAAATCACTGAAATTCTTAAGTCTATTTTTATCTGGGTTAGTTTTTTCATTACAGTGTTGGAAAGTCTGAAAACTATAAACAGTAACCTGCCCATTCAAAATATATGTATAGATACATAAGTGTATGATTACTTCATAATCCTGAACTTTTAAACTTGAACATAAGCAGAATTGTAACTGAGACAGTTTATTCACTGGGAAAAATCCAGCTTGAGTCACCATGGGGATGCCCATGAGTTACTTGCTTGTTTGGCTGCATTTCACTCTCACAGATTTTGATAGGATAAAAACACTGCATTTCCTAAAACGAATTTTAAAAAAGTACTAAGGATGACTGGGCAAAGCATTCTGTTATCAGTAGATACCAGTGTATGAAATCCACATTTATGTCTGCAGTTTTGGGGAACTAAGAACCATATTATCTTGGTTTTTTATTTCCTGAATCAGCTTAATTGCATCAGCATACCAATTAGACTTGAATAAATATGTTTGAATGCTTTTTAGTTGTTGATACTTCGTTATAAAGCTTTTACTCCAATTTCTCTAAAAGCACTTCTAACTGTGCTTGGTTTATATATTGCTTATCATTTTATATTAATATATGTCATATGCCGTATTTTTTATTTTTATGCCTAATAAGAGCACTGTTTTGTGTGTCTATTTTTCTTAGTGGTTATTAATGTAAAACGATATAAAAAGTAGCCAATCTTTCTATAAATGAGGTTAATTATATATAGATGCATGCATGCATATGTTTTATATATGTATATATATTTATTTATTGTTTCTAATAGTTAATTTCTATAATACAGCCTAGAAAATGAGTGAATTTTAACTTGCTAGCATTAGTATTTTTAAACATTTTAAGTGGTTAAGTAAGTATAAGTACAGATATAGAACCAAAACTTGAGCTTTATAACCATTGACATAATTGATGTTTCAAATGATGATCTCAACTTACCCAACTAGTAGCAGGGCTTATCAGCAGGGCTCTTTTACAAGTCCCTCAGGCCCCACAGACCTACATGCGATGTCTTCATTAGAGGCTGTACTCTACACTTCTTGAAGATGACGATTTAAAGGAATTGCATAATTCATGGAGGAGACCTTATGGGTCACTGTATTCCACAAGAGTCAGATTAAGGCTCATTACTCTATTCAGTTCACAATTAGAATCTTGTTGATGCTGGTAAGAGTTTTCTATCCAGAAAAAAAGGGGTAGGTGAGTGCTAAGTGATCAAAGTTACATCAGAGCCTTTGGTATAAGATAGTAAAATGATTGTCATACAGCATTACTATAGGGTTGCTGCTCTCCAGGTTTGAAAATAAATATCTTTACCTTACCTGGATATTTATTTCCCATATATTTCTCTGCTGAGATCTACTACATGTAACAGTGGGAGACCATAATCTAGAGACAACACATTATTCTACTGACATTATCTTTCAAGTGAACTTCTATGTGAATCACCTTTCTCACAGAAACCCTAATACTTCATGGAATTTTGTGACTTAAAAGTATCCCATTGTTGGTGTGACTTTAAAGTCAGATTCCATAGTAGTGTTTTGAAAGATTTTGTTACTTACATACTACTAAGTATTCTCCATTAAATGGAATTTGTAATATTTAAGTTAAATCCATTTTATTTTTGATTTATTCTTTCCTTATATTTTGCAAGTTTGTTGTTTGTAAAAGGAAATGAAGCCGTCTTTATAATTTCAGTTAAATTGGTGATTAAATTTCAATAAAGCAGAGGAATGATTAGTTTGGGTCATTAAAGTAATTTATAGAATTCTTACACAAATTCCTTGATAGATGGTTTCTTTATAAACATTTTTTTTCCAGTGATGATGGTTAACATAACATAAAAAGTAGTAATTCACTTCTAATTAAAAAGAATATTATTTCTCAGGCAGGGTGAAATTTTGAAACTTTATTTAATTTAAATTCAGTAAGCATTTACTATAGATATATTCCTTCAATCTTAGACAAGGCTGTGTTGCCTCATAGAAAAATTTATACTCATTGCACTCAAAGATACCTGCACTCTAGTCCTAAACTTTGTCTCATTCTGATCTCACCCCTTTGCACCTTATGTTCAGCCATTAAACTAGTGCAGCACACAATGCCCAGATCCTATGTGTGTTTTGTTTGTTGACAGGTTTCTTTAGCCAGTGGTTATCAAAGTGTGGTCTAGGACCAGAAGCATTAACAACATCTGGGAATGTACTAAAGATGCTAAAACTATTATCTCAGACCTACTATTTCAGAAACTGTGGTGTTGAGACCCAATAATGTGTGTTAAAATGCTCTCCAGGTGATTCTCATGAATACTAAAATTTAAGTCTGACACTTAAAAATATAAATGAATTAAAGAGTTAAACATAAAAGTAAACTCAAATATTTGAAGAGTAGGCAAAATTTCACCTTCTATTAGAAAAGACAAGACTTCACAACACTGAAAAATAATAAAAGATGTGCATGTTTCATATTATATAAAAACAAACCATTCAAAATGTTAAAATATCAAAAATGAAACAGGAAAATATTTAAATATGATAAAGAGCTATATTCTTAACATATAAAGAGAACTACCAAATCAATAAAGAATAAAACTCCTTAAGAAAAATAGAAAAATGAATATTTAAAGACAGTTTCCTTCTTTTTATGGCTCTATACTGTGAAAGAGATTTTACGTCTACATGCTTAGGTTCCCTAGTTCATCACCATGTGGTACGGGAATATGCTTTTCATGCTATTACAGAAAGCTTCTAAATTTTCCAGGACTCATATTTGAAAAGGAGGAAATTTTAAAAAAATTATTGCAATCAAGAGAGAATGTGCATTTATTTTATAGTGAGTTGAAAGAATGTTCTCTTATGAGTTAGAAAGCATGTTTCTGGTTCTTGTTCTGTTGTTTCTTAGCAAGTATTTACCTCATGTTAGCATCCAGGTTCTTCTCTGGTTAGCTTAGATCAGTGCTGTTCAATCTTTATCATGTATGAATGCATCAGAATCATTTGGAGGTCTTGGAAATTATATAGATTGTGGATGAGACACCCACAGGTTCTGATTAAGCATTTCTGTGAGTGTGACCCAGTAGTTTGAATTTCTAATGATTTTCTACCTTGAGAACCATTGACTTCAATGATCATCAGTTAGGTCCAGTGCTCTATAGCTGTTGCATCCTATGACCTAATGACAAGTAGATAAGGAAAGAGAGAAAAGAGAAGTGTATCTTAAGTGTCCAGCCTGAAACAGAATAGAATTTCAAAATTGGGAAGTACAGTTGCTGTACACTATTTTAATAAGTTACAGTTGTACGATATGATGATTCACAATTTTTAAAGATTATATACCTTTTATAGTTATTATAAAACATTGGCTATATTCCCTGTGTTGTACAATATATTCTTGTACCTTATTGTATACCTCATAGTTTGTACTCTTGCTCTCCTATCCCTATATTGCCCCTCCTCCTCTCTCTGGTTTGTCCTCTGTATCTGCGAGTCTTCTGCTTTTTTGTTGTATTCACTAGTTTGTTGTATTTTTTAGATTTCATATATTAGTGACATCATATATTATTTGTCTTTCTCTATCTGACTTATTTCACTTGGCATAATGCCCTCCAAGTCCACCCATGTTGCTGCAAATGGTGAAATTTTCTTATTTTGTATGGGTCAGTATTCCATTGTATAGATATACCACATCTTCTTTATATGTTCAACTGTTGGACATTTAGATTGCTTCCATGTCTTGGAAATTATAAATAATCTGCTGTGAACATTGAGGTGCAGGTATCTTTTTGAATTTGTGTTTTTGTTTTCTTTAGATAGTCATATGGTAGTTTTGTTTTTAAGTTTTCTGAGAAACCTCCATAGTGTTTCCAAAGTGGCTTCGCCAATTTACATTTCTACCAGCAGTGTACGAGCGTTCCCTTTTCTCCACATCCTTGCCGGCATTTGTTATTTGTGTTCTTTTTGATAATAGCCATTCTGACAGGTGTGAGGTGTTATTTCATTTGGTTTTGGTTTGCATTTTCCTGATGATTTGTGATTCTGAGCATCTTTTCAATGAATGTTCATCGAATAAGTGAACTCAGTACCTGAAATCTCAAAAACATTGTGGAAACTATTTGTTCTTAAGTATTCATGCCTTCATTTACTTCATCACTGATAGTCTCCTTCTCCAGTCTGCATCATTTTCTTTCCTTTGCAGAACTATAAATGCATTTATAGTCAGTACCACGGTATCATTAACATTTGGCCTCTGTTTCTTTTTGTATTAGTTTAATTAATTATATTATAAACTCCATAAGGGCAGGAGGGAGCCAGTTGATATGTTTTGCACTTTCTTTTATGCCTGGTACAGACCCCCCACTTTGTAGGAGATTTTGATATAAAGTATGCCGAATCATTTATTTGCAAACAGATTGATATTCTTTGGAAATGTCCTATCTCTGTGTCAGTAATCTTCACCTTGTTGTCTGCTTTTTTGACTTAATTTCTAAAACTGCTATTGCTCTTACTCTGTGTGGCCTAAAGTGAATTAATCATTGCAGAATGGGAGAGAGACATCTTGAGGACAAATAAACGTAGTGCGATTAGGTACTTGTGCCTCTGGTGGCTGCAGCCATAGTGTGTTGCTGTGGTGACTTACTAAATGGTACCCTAGTGGCCTGAAAGAGTTCCTAGGCTTCGGAACAGCTTCATTTCTTACCAGGGAGAGATTTACACATCAGACTTTGGTCGAGCTACACTGATAATAGAAGCAATACAGCCTTTGGGCTGAAATCCAATATATCACTTAGGGTTCTTCCATTAATAAAAATTTTCAAAACTGAGTGAGTCAAAAACAGAGGCATTTAATGCTATCAAGTTATAATTTAGGAATAAAATGGACTAGTTACTTTTGTAATAGTATGGTATAAGATTGCTATTTTAAAGAGAAATAATTAAAACTACCTAAATATTTTATCTTAAGTAATTTATGGTGACTCCCTTTAAGAAATACCTACCATTTAACTGTTTAAACTTTTATGAAGAGTTCGATAATATATGAGAAATTGCTTAGAAAATATAATATATATACACTTTATCCAATAATGTAAAAATCATTAGAAAAAATACTCCTTACTGCTTTGCATTATTTGCTGTGTTATAACTGACACTCATGCGAATTAAGCACCACAGAATTGTGCAAAGTGAGAATGCACTTTGTGAAGACTCCCTGCATTTAAAGATACACTAACAGAGTACCACTGATGGGATTGGATGCTTCTCATTTTTTATATTTTCCTGTATTCTCCATATTTCCCACATTTTCTAACTTTCAGATCAGAAATGGATTTATTTTTAAAGGCTGTGTTGCAGGAACACTTTGCTTTCAATATGAAAAAAGACACATTACTTGTGAGTCAATATTTAATCATAATTTAAGATTTTGGATATCTGTTTTTCATTTATCTATTCCATATTGACTTTACCATTATGATGGTCATTTATTTTGAGTAGCACTTCTTTTCCCTAAAACAAGCAACAAATAAACTAACAACAATATTTGAAAAAACAAAAGCAGAAAACAAAAACCGTAGGCATTTTCTTTGATTTCTTTCTTTCTCTCACCCCTCACATCTTATCCATCAGCAATTCTTCTTGGTGCTCTCCCTAGGATAACCCAGTTCATTACCTTGCTTATCTTTACTGCAACTGTCCAAGCCAGGACACCATCACCTCTCCTTTAAACTATTGTGGTAATTTCCAATGGGCTGGCTACTCCTATAACCTACTCTCCACAAAGGGATATCTCTTTTAGCTCACTGATGGGCTTTTACTAGCAGTTGGGATAAAATCCAAGCAGATTATCATGGCCTAGGAGGCCTTACAGGATCTGGCCCTCTACCTTCCTGACCTGTCTCCTTTCATACCCTCATTCCCTTGCCTCACACTGTTGCTTGGCTAGATCACACTCGGGCCTTCCCTGGGGAGTTTATACTGGATGTTGCCTCTGCATGAAATGCTCTTCCCACTAATCTTCACTCACTTGAAATATCCCTACCTCCATATTTTCTCCCTTAACATTTTATCAGTTTACTGCAGTTAATTTTTATGTAACATATAGGACTTACCTAGATGACCTATCTTGTTCATTTGATTTCTTGTTTGTTTTCTGTCTACCTCACTGGAATAGTTGCTCCATTAAAAAAGGGCCTGGTGTCTCTTACTCTCCTTTGCATCCTGTGTCCCTGCCAGACAGTGTGGTTCCCATTTTTTAATTATTTGAGGGAGACAATCCACTAAGCACTTTGTGTAAGCTACAGCAGTGATATTCAGACTGTGGTATAATAACCCACAGAAACTCCTCTTGGCAGACATAGACACACATACCTTTAAGAGAATTAATTTCACAATCCTCAATGTCCAATTGTGATTTTTCCACACAATTTCGTTGCTTGAGAAGCTTCTGAGATTCACCAGTTCATCTTCTTCACTTTTCCCTTCAGTCTCCCATTTTACAAAAAAGAAAAAAAAAAAGGGCAAACTTCTCACCTCTTCTGAATCTTTCTAGGATGCATTGCCCAGTCCCTAAAAGTCTCCAGGAAATCAAATGTTTAATTCCTCATGGAGTCCCATGAGCACTTCCTGAAGAAATGCTGGAGAGGTCGGTGTGTGATTTACATGGAGGCAGTATTCTGAATCATTCTCCTCCTTCCTCCCTCCACCCTCCCTCCTCCTTTTTCTATTAGATTCCTTATATGAGTAAGTGAGAATATTGTCTTGGAGTATTAACAGGTCTGTTTCATGATTTAAATCTATTCTTCTGAAGAAGAATCTTCATTGGCTGGTTGGTTTGACTATGAAGACTGCTTTCTGCAATTAGATTATAATGAAATACATTTACATATCTTTTCCTTAAACCAAATGAACTAAATATGCTGCTTGACAATATTAATGAAAATATATTTGAAGCACATACAGAGTATATAGCCTGCCAGAAAAATATATCCTCTGCCATATTTAAGTTAATGGAAAATTGTTAATGGTTAACTTGTAAAGTATGCTAAGGATTATATAGATTTTCAGTTTAGTAAAACAAGTTTGAAATTATTGTGTGAGATAATGTGAACAACATAAAATTCTTCAAAATAATCTCAGCATAAAATACACTTAAATAGAAGAAAAGTAAAAAGAGAGCTTGCCTTTCATATAGAATATTCAGGTTTATTACGTCTGTCTTTCCTCATTTCCAGACTAGCGGTGCAGTTCTTTTCCCTAAGGATTTGTGGAGGAGTGTTATCCCACTCTACTCAGATACACACTTATCCAGTTACACTGTCTTAACTTGTAGCTCACATAGAAGCAAAGAAGCCTTATTCAGAGAAAATCCTGGAAAGGGTGTTGCTCCAATAGATTTTCCCATTCAAAGCATCAAATTCTTGAGATGGATAGGTTTTTATTTCAAAATCTGGAAGTGGAAAATTTGGATTCATTTTAGGTAATTTTGTAGGAATAAAAACAGCTAACGTTTATTGTGTGCTTCCTGTGTGTTGGGCACAGGTCTAAGGCCTTAACACACATTAGCTCCTTTAATCCTCATAATAGTTACTTCTGTTACAGTAGGTGCTGTTTATTTCACACATAGTGACCTTGAGGCAAAGAGGGAGATTAAGTAGTTTATCTAAAATTAAGGAGTGTAGAGGCCAGAATCCAAACCCAGAAAATGTGAATTCAGAAATTTAACCTATATATTATACAGAACAAAGCCAAAATGAGGTATTAAGATGTTGAGAAAAAAACTAAAAAAAAAAAATTTTTTTTGAGAAAGCTGTAACCCTCATTCTGTAATCATTCCATTATATTATTATTTATGTATAATGTGTACTGTATGCTGTCTACACTACATGGTATCCCAATGCCATTATGTGGTTTCTCCACAAGCAAAGCAAGCAGAACCCACTAAAGGTGGTTCTTCCAGTTTCCTGGATTACCTTCTGTTTGTTGTACAATATTCTTTCTTCATTTTTTAAAATCTTGGGTGCCTGCTTCCTTCTGGGAATATTTGCTTACAAATCACAAAATGTTCTTCGATCCTGCTTATGCACTTGTTTAATATTCGCTCTTGGACTTGTAACTGTTAGCTAAGGGAAGTCTGTAGGATGACACATTATTTCTCTTTGTCTCACCTCCCTCTCACACTCTTGTTTTTGAACCCAGCACTCTGCACATTCTTTGCTAGTGGGTGCTTTTTTTTCTACAGAATTCATATTCCTTGTGACCTGAAGAGTCATTTGAAACTCCTCTTGATTTCCTGTCAATGGATCTGTCATTGGACTACCAATTTGGAATATTAAGCCACTCCCAGTTATACATTCTTAGGGCAGCAATAACATTAAGAATATTGTTATTTAATATCATATTGTTGTCACTCTATTTTGTGCATTTAGGCAGAAGGATGTAATTTCAAAATTTGCCTTCAGCATCAGAAATACATGATTCAAATCTCAGCTTTACCTCTCAGACCCCAAATTTGTTTATTTACCTCATAAGAATAATTATAGTTACCTAACAAAGTCATTAAGAGGATAATATGAAATAACATATGTAATCGTTAAATACAAAATCACTTCTTCCAGTGATTTGTAACTCAGTTTTAAAAAAGGCCACATAAGGGAAATAAGAAAAAATTATGTTAATATAGCTTCTTAAAAAATAATTTGTATTTTAAAATTATACAAAAATGGTAACAATATTATATGGATATATCAGATGTTTACAGAGCAAGAGTCTTTGTTTGAAATAAGGACATGTCTCTGGCAATGACAGAGCCTCTACTTTTATTTGGATTAGTTAATTCCATTATCAGGAACACTGAGCTCCCACCAGTCAGAACGGCCATTATTCAAAAGTCCACAAACAATAAATGCTGGAGAGTCTGTGGAGAAAAGGGAACCCTCCTACGTTGTTGGTGAGAATGTTGTTTGGTGCAGCCATTGTGGAAAACAGTATGGAGATTCCTCAAAAGACTAAAAATGGACTTACCATATGACCCAGTAATCCCACTCCTGGGCATATATCTGGAGGGAACCTTAATTTAAAAAGACACTTGCATCCCAATGTTCATAGCTGCATTATTTACAATAGCTAAGGCATGGAAACAATCTAAATGCCCATAAACAGATGACTGGATAAAGCAGTTGTGGTGTATTTATACAATGGAATACTACTTGACCATAAAAAATAATGAAATAATGCCTTTTGCAACAACATGGATGTCCTTGGAGAATGTCATTCTAAGTGAAGTAAACAAGAAGGAGAAAGAGAAATACTATATGATAACCAGTCATATGTGGAATCTAGATTTGCAGATACTGACTGGAATATATAAAATAGGTAGACAAGTATACACTGTGTAGCACAGGGAACTATATTTGATATTTTGTAGTAGCTTATGGTGAAAAAGTATATGAAAATGAATATATGTATGTTCATGTATGACTGAAGCATTGTGCTGTACACCAGAATTGACATATTGTAAACTGACTATACTTCAATAAAAAAATTTTTTTAAAAAGAACTCTGAGCTCTATAAATGTTAGTACAACTATTTATTTGTCTTGGAATGAGGTACTTAACCAAGCTAGATTTCAGTTTCTTTATCCTCAAAGAGAAGTACACCTTCCAAGGGTTGAATTCTGTGCAGTAGTCATTCACTGAGGCAGAACTCCTTAAATATTCCAAGATGCAAAATCTCCATCTAGTGGCAACTCAAGTCAGTGCATCACACTTGCTACGAAGTACTGCAGCTGGAATGGAACCCATTTGGCATAAGCATAGGTCCTTCTCTCCCGGGTTCTTTTTTATTAATTAGTCTATCAAATTAACAGTACATGTTTCAGTATAACTTCAGTACCAGTCAGTCATTCCTTGTAGTGGTCTTTGATGCAGGGCCATAGCCTCACAAGAAGACAATTAAGTAAATTTAATAGCAAAGTTTAAGGTTATTTTTTAAAGAAAGAAATGGACTGAATTTATTATGTCCCCTTTATTATAATATGTTATATAACTCCCTGAAAATAAATAAAATTTTAACTTAAAGCAATTTAGGTAACAAAATGTACCTTAATATATTTAATAAAATCTCAGTGTATTTTATGGATCTAGAGTAAATCCATTAATTGTTTTAATATTCGGTTTTTCTACCAATTTAAAATTTATCTCAACATAATCTGAAATAATTTCAATCTGATACTATATTATATCAGAGGGTTTTATTTACTAAAATGTGTAAAATATCAGCCATGCCCTTTCCCCCCCTAGATTCCAAAAGCTATATCCTTATTCTAATTCATGAATTACAGAGCCCTTAATTTTAAATAATAAAAGAAAAAGATATGACTTGGTCAGATTCAGGGCTTACAGAAATAAATATGATAAAAGTAGAAGAAACAAATTTGCTGTCATATTTCTTATTTTATCATATAGCCAATAGACTGTGTTCCCAGATGTGCTTTTGCTCTCTTTTTCTCTCTCTTGTTTTTTGTAAAATACACTACACTATGTCTGTGGCAATAATCTGTGGGACATTGTTTTTATCTTCCTATCTATGGGACAGTAATAAATCTACTGTCATTGACTTTAAACTAGAAAAAAATGATACTCAGAATGACATTTTATTAGCAGATGTGTGTGTATGTATCCTACACTTCACAGATTGCATACAGGTATTTTTAAAAAATTAGAGGGCCTCATAGAATTCATCTATTCAGCTCTCTAATTTTATGAATTAAGAAACAGTCCAAGAGAAATTATATCCATAGATATATTGTAAAACAATGTCATTGATAAATGTGACAATTATATATTGAATTCAAAAACACTTAAAAAAAGACAGGTACAAAAAAAAAAAAAAAGACTACTTTTAAAAGGAAGATCTTCTCCACCCTCTGCTGGCATATACATGTAACTGCAGGTTATTATAAACTTGGTTATTTACAATTTTAGTTTAAAAAAAGGAAATCCAGTGATTTTAATATTTAGTAAACAAATAAACCATTATAAATGTCTAAAAGTAGCATGTATTTGAACTGAGGAAATATAAACTGACTTGTTTGGTTAGTTTACTAGCCTTGGAAAGAATTATATAATGGCATCAATTTATCATTAATGAGAAAAAGTCGTAATACCACATGCTTCCAAATCATGATATAACTTAAATTTATTATTCAACTACATAATATGTGGTGGTTTAATGTTTGTGTTGTTGAAATATGAAGACACTAAAAAGATTGTGAAAAGCCAGGAACACATAATTTGTGTCTGAACTATCACTGACAATATCCAGATAAATTATCATATGACAAAGGAATAACGAGTTTTTTTTTTAAGATGGAAATAGTTTTCAATAGCAAAACTAAATAGAATTTGAGCTTTTAGAAAAGTAATTGTCAATTTATAAACATTTGTTTTGGACTGACAGTGACATAAAATACGAGTTTTGTGTTAAAAATGTAGGTTCATTAAAAATACAAAGTGTTCATATAAATTTAGGATTCTTAGCACTTCCATAGGTCTTATTTATTTAAATATTTTACGTTAAAATATAAAAGATTCGATTATTAAAAAACACTCGGTTTATTTTTGTATCTTGTCATATTTGGTCAAATTATTTTTACAAAAAACGTTTTCCTATGTACTCATTATCTTTCAGAGGCAGCTACTGTCATTGATTTTTGTGTACCCTTCAGGTTACTTTTAAAACATTTACAACGCCTCTATTCTTCAGCATTATGTAATTTTGATAGGCCATATTTTTATACTATATTTGAATTTTTAAAGTTTTAATTGTAAAAGTAACACATGAATTCATTTCCATTGTTAAAAGCTCATATTACATACATTAATGTCTCCATTGATGCCAACACCCAGTCAAAAGGATTTTTTCAAGGATAATTCCTTTTCACACTTTGAAGTATATCCTTCTAGATTTTTTCCTATGCATGTGCACACGTGTGATTTTGTAGAGTATTATCTTTAAAATTTCATAATACATTGTAATTTACATAAAAATGTATCTAGCATATCTTTTAGCTATTTACTTTTATTAATACCTTAATAAGTTTTTCTGTCAGTTCATATCTTTTACTTTATGTGGTTAGCTCTTATATATTAAATGCTGTAGAATAGATATACCATATTTTATTTTTTAGAGTCTCCTATTAATTGAAATTTAAATTATTTTTAACTGTTATAAACCATCCTTGAATATCTCTATGTGTGTTTCTTTGTGCAGATGTGTATTATTCTAGGGTAAATATTGAGAAGTGAAATTATTTAATTTGATATTTTAATACATTATTTTCTACAATAATCCTAACAATTTGGACTCTTTTGTTAAGTGTCTATAAGTACCACTACTTTCATCCAAACTTGATATTATTTAGTTTTAAAATTTTATGGGTGAAATATAATATCTGTGGTTTTCTTGATTAATGATGGAGTTGAATATCTGTTATATGTTGACTAGTGATTTGTGTTTCCTTTTCCATGAAATTCCTGTTTGTGTTCTTTGCTATCTTTTTTCCAGTGTGTTGTCTGTTTCTTATTGGCTTATAGGAGCTCTTTTTTTTTTTTTTAAATTGAGGTGTAGCTGATGTACAATATTATGTAAGTTTCAGGTGTACAACATAGTGATTCACAACTTTTAAAGATTATATTCCATTTGTAGTTATTATAAAATATTGGCTATTTCCTCTGAATTATACATCCTTGTAGCTTATTTACTTTATACATAGTAGTTTGTACCTTTTAATACCTTACTTGTATCTTGCCTCTCCCTTCTTCCCTCTCCCCACTGCTAACCACTAGTTTGTTCTCTATATCTCTGAGTCTGTTTCTTTTTTGTTGTATTCACTAGTTTATTTTATTGTTTTAGATTCTGCATATAAATGATATCACATAGTCCTTTCTATGTTCCCTAATTACTGCTGGGTTTGAATTTCTTTTTATATATTTATTGGTAATTTGTATTTCTTCTGGGATTTGTATAATGATATTCTTTGCTCATTTATTTTTCTATTTGGATTGTCTTTTTTTTATTGATTTATAAGAATACTTTATATATTCCAGATATCAATCCTTTGTCTATTTTATACTTTTCAAATTTTTTTCCCATTCCTTAGAGAAGTCTACAGTTGGTTGACTGACATGGGGATACAAAAGATCAGCCAGCTGTCCCAAGGTATCAGTAAGTGCTCCAGATCCCATGGGATTCACTTGAAGCAAGTTCCATTTGCAACACATCCTTGGTTAGCTTTTCCCCCTGCCCTGTCATGCCTTCTTTCCTCACCTTCTCCCAAGAGTAATTCTTTAATAAATTGCTTGAACAAGAATCTGTTGCTCAGGCTGTGTTTCTAAGAAAGCTAAACTAGAATATTGTGAGGAAATTTTTTGCAGAATAATATTTTAAGACTAAACCAAATTCTCCGTGTAAGATGTGATTATAAAGAATAGTATAATTGTTATTAATATTATTTTTATATAATAAAATAATTATACTTTATTAACAAACATATTTTCAGATGTGTGCTAGCCTCTTTAAAGGTGTATATTTGTTGTATTGACATTAGTATTGCTCACCAAATTTATGAAATTCAACTTTTGGGAGTCATGTTGAGGGTCTGAGACTGTCTTTGAATATTCATAATAGTGTCAGTTATTTGCTTCTTTAAGTTCGGATTATTTTGTTGGAAGTGAAAAAAATACTGAATAATTGAATTTAATATTTACTTAACAAAAATATAAACTGAACATAGGAAGGAGATCAATATGATAAATAATATTTTGGGTCAAAAGCAAGCCATGGTTGAATGAAATAATTTGTAAGAGACAAGTTATTAAATGTTTGTAATGTTTGATATTGAGATTTTTATATATATACATACATATATATATGTACACATACACACACACACACATGTGTTGTAGTGGTACTTGGCCCCAAGCCCATTGACGTTTGGGTACTGTGACCTCTAACCTTCCTTTCTGTCGTATTCAGGACTGACTCTGGAAATGACAGTATTTGTCTACTAGTAGACAGAATTAGAACTTCCAGCTGAGAGAGCTTTGGAAGGTTATAAGCTAAATTAAAATATACTTAGTTGTGAAATAGTACAAACATGTCTAATATTTCTTGATAATTTATAGTTATTAAGCATTTATAATGTCCTAGACCCTGTTCTAAGTGCTATTTTGCTTTTACTTGTTTGGTTATCACAAAACCTTTAAGACAGGTGCAACTGTTATCCCTATGAAGGCTCAGGGTGTTTAAATAACTTTTTAAGCCACTCTAAAGCCACACAACTCTTATGTGTAGTGCTGAATTCAAATCCAGATATTTTTGCATGAGAATCTACTTTCTTAACAATAATGCATTCATTGTGTATAAATACCAGAACATAAACTATAACGTTCTTTGAATATAAACGTAGTCTTCTTATTTACTTAAGGCTGAGTCACATGTAGATACAACTTTTAGACTTCTTTATTCTTTCACTACTAACTTCTGTCTGATCTCTGGCCAAAATCCATTCTTTCTGTATTTCCCTTCTCCCACTGTTGTCTCTTCTGGCCACTAAAGAACTAAGATTTTATCTGGCTTGCTCTCAAGATTACATGTCTTTCTAAATATGTATCAAGATTCCTGTCCTTCTGTTAATTCAGACAAAAAAGACTCATCTGCTTCCCCAAATCCTGCTAGAATAATCCTTTGACATGTATTCTCATTCCCTATTGTAACAGTATCCATTATCATGCTAATTTAGCACCACCCACTCTCTTTCTCTTTTTACCTGGAAGATTGATTTGTATAGATCCAATTAGGGACAGTCTGTCTCTGCTTAATACCATTGTTAGGGTCAAATCAGTTTGATATAAGCAAACATTTCTGATATAAGCAGTTATTGTTTGGATTATGTTCTTGCTTATTTGTTGAAAATAACAGTGCACTCAATGTGGCTAAATTATATGCAAATTTAGTAAATTGCTAACTAAATATATCCAGTCAGCTTTATGATTTCTGACTCTTCCTACCTTCTGCTAACAATCTCATCCTCTTCCCTGTGATCAATCAATAACCCACTTGGTCCTGATCAGTCATCCTTTTAATGTATCTCATATTCTCCTCATTGACCCTCCTGACAGAAGTGGCCCTTGTCCATGTATGTGAGTGATTTATCTATTAAAAAAGCCTCCATTTATTCCCTATTCATTTAAAAGAAAACAATGAAACATTTTGGAAATACATTTAAAGATAAATTACACGAGGTAAAGTTTATTAATAAGACTATGGAATTAATAGATACATACTACTACATATAACATAGGTAACAAGGATTTACTATATAACACAGGAAACAATATATTCAATACCTTTTAATAACCTATAGTGGAAAATAATCTGAAAAAAAGCTGCATTACATGGCTATACACCTGAAACTAACACAACATTGTAAATCAACTATACTTCAATAAAAAAAGGAACATTGAGATACAAATTTCATGACCTTTGTAAAACAGAATCTGAACTGGAGTGCTTTTCAGCTAAGCCTGACACCTGTCAGGTATGAGCCTCGTTTAAATCTGCATCTAAATTACATAATTAGATGAGACTGACTTGGAAACTTCTTCAATCTATTTATTTAATTTTGGTAAAAATTGATCAATGTCTTTTGATATGTTTACATGTGATTTATTTTCTGCCATCACTTTCTTAATGAAAATTGTTACCTAGAGAATATTTGGTTTCTGTGAATTTTCCTTCTTCCATTTTCACCACGTATCATTGATTTTCTTTTTAATGTGATCATTTAGGCTCTAACATTATTTTTTTTATACCTTTTCTGAAAAAGAATAGAGCTGGGACCAGTTTTAATTTATGCAACATTACCGACAAGCAGTTCAAATATTGGTCATTGTTTTTAAATTTCAATAAAAAATGTATATTTTAGGGAGGTTTATCATAAGGGGTTAGAATACAGATCTAAATTTATATACCCCCTCCCCAGAATTTTTAGGTGATTTTTAAAAAATAGATTGATTGGGGCTGACTTTGATAAGTGGCTCATTTTCATAATCACTCAGTGTGTTGTACCATGAAGCACCACTTGCTTGAATGCATTTCATTCGAAAAAGAGGACAGTGGAGATTTGCTCTATACCAGGCATAGTGTAAAGTTTCTTTCTGCTGTTGTTCCTTCCATTCTTAAAATCTGTCAAATAATTATTATCTATGTTCTAGTTTAAGCTACTAGTAAGTGGCAGAATTTGGATTTGAAACCAAAATAATTTTATACTGATTGCATGTCTGTGTAAGAGGTATTTTTGTTTGTTAGTTTTGTTCTTGCAGTAAAACACCACCAGTTTTGGGAGGCAGAAAAACAAAGGATACTTAGTACTAGGTCAAATGTGAGACATCGGTGACTCTTCATCATCTTTGGTTCATTGTGAAGAAGTATGAGGGCTATTCAAATTCTAAGAAATACTTGAAAAATAACAAGAAAGAAAAAGATAAAGGGGATTTTGTTTTGTTTCTTTTGCCTGCACAGATATATGTACCTATTTGTGTATATGGTAATCAGTTTTCAAGATGGTAGCTGTGAAATCCTGCAAGGTTATTTTATGTCTTCGATTTATGCCTTTGAAATTACATCAGAAAGTGTGATTTTTTCCCCCCAGTATTTCTTCCTTCTTTAATGCGTTTTACTTTTACTCTATAGGTAACATTAATGATCCTTATAACCCCTTTAACTAGAATCCATATCTTTTTCAACCATGCCAAATAAGAAATTCGGCTCTAATTTTATTCAGAATAGATCTACCATATAAAGTTGCATTCTATTAAGGGTAATGACAGTGTTTGCTAAGGTTGTAGAGATGACTGAATAAAGTACTCCCTTGGAGCCTTTTGTTAAATCTTGGTGCTAGAGAGCAAAGGATACTATTTCTTCAGTTGAGATCAAACTGAGTTTCACACCACTTTTAATAGGGTTAGTCTGCTTCTGTGGAGGTGGTATTACCTACAAGTCAGTGTAACTTTTGTTTATTTAGAAAGCATTAGAAGTAAATTTAGAAGACATTCTTCTTACATAAATAATTTTTTTTCCAAATAAAATGTTTATGGTAATAAAGATCCCTGTACAGTGGGCAGGGTCTAGTTCAACCTGTATATTTTCAGGACCTGTTGTGGTTAAAGTGACTATGACTTCTGAACCAAGAAACATTAGATGATAATTGAGAAAATATGTTTTATCTGATTTGGAAATTTATAAAAATATGTGAAAATGTATACAAGATTTGCTAAGGAGTGAAAGGAATTACAATCATAATAAAATTTTAATAAAAATAAAATTAACTTGTAATGTATTTGTTTTTAGTGAATAAGTTGAAGTTGATGTGATGATATTGTTATTCAACTTGTTAACATTGTTTTCAAATGTTAGAAATTTTAGATTATTGAGTGATTTTCCAGTTTGAAAGGCTTTCAGTTAACTTACGACTCTGAAACTTGTAATTCAGCATACTTAACCTCAAAATTATAGCATTCATTTATGGTAGTGAGGAAAGATATGTTTACTTATGTTTGAAATATGGATGTATTCAAGTTAAAACTTCATTTGATGGAATCCATTTACTCTATAGGTACTGATTGTGTGTTAGGCACTGGGGTCTCAAAGCAAAGCAGAAATGGCTTTTGCGATTAAGAAACTTATGGTAAAATAGCAAAGTCAGATAAATAAGTAGATATTTACCATGTAAGGTAATACTTGAGGATACATAAAGGAGGAGTACTAAATCCAAAATGGAAGAGAGTGGGAAGAGGGTCAGAGATGCCATTCTAGAAGGGACCATGTTGTAGAAATAGGAATTTTACCACATCAGAGTTACAGGAAAGGTGTTCCATGAACACAGACCCACATCTGCTAATGCCTTGATGGTGAAGGTGAGCAGGAAATGACAAATAGTAATCACTGAATTAGAGAATGAAATATGAGAAGGGGAATAATGAATCTGGAGATGTAGATAGCATCCAGTCTTTAAAAGAACATGGGTAATTCCAACCTCTAGATATTTTATCTTTCTCTCATTTATTTGTAATAAAGAACTTCATTTAAAAGACTATTAGCAAATAAAATGAATCATAAAAAGGTTTTTATCTTTAATAGATTTTATATCTACTCCATGTCATCCCATTTAGTGTGTAAATATTTCTGTATATCCATGATGTTTTTACTTAAAGAAATTAGGACAGATATATATATATAGTAGCTCAAATGTATTATTTATACCCAGTGGAAGTCTGGTTGTTTTTATTAAGTATTCAGGAAGAGATGTTTTTATTGTAATTCTTTTTTCTGAACTTTTTTCATTAGTTAAACCCTTTGAATACTTGCCTAAGAGATAAGAGATTTATTCACTTTTTATTTTTAAATGCTAATACAAATGCAAGAAATTCTAGAAAAGAGGTCAAGAAATATTTCAATATGCATAAATTCTGAATAATAATAAATACCTTGACATTAATGGTAAATATCTTGACATTAATACATTGAAGGCCATAGGTTCAACACCAGCTGCAAATCATAATGATTGGTAATGCTTTAATTACAGCAAAATTATTCACTGGGCATTGAAATAAATCTTGCATATAAGTGAAAAATCAGAGCTGAGAATGATGTTAATTAAAGCATTATTAAGAGTGAAATTGTGAAAAAATTGTATTTTTTATATCCATTTCAGAACATCTAAGCTTGTAGGAAAATGAGATAGTTTTAATTTGTGAAAGATTTCAAGAGCTAAAATGTCTTCGTTTGTATTTTGAGCTTTCTTTAGCCAAAGCCCTACAAGAATACTTAAATGATTTAGAAGTTGTCTACATGTAGTTTTTTTTTTTTTTAATTTTAGATTTTTTAAAACTTTTTTTAATTGAAGTATAGTCAGTTACAATGTGTCAATTTTTGGTGTACAGCATAATGTTTGTCATATATATATACATTCATATATTCATTTTCATATTCTTTTTCATTAAAGGTTACTACAAGATACTGAATATAGTTCCCTGTGCTATACAGAAGAAATTTGGTTTTTATCTTTTTATATATAGTAGTTGGTATCTGCAAATCTCGAACTCCCAGTTTATCCCTTCTGACTCCTTTTCACATGTAGTTTGATTTAAATTCAAATTTAGTGAGTGCAATTAAAGATCATCTAGTAAAAATCATGTAATGCAAATCTGTTTGATTTTATATGATTTGGAACAACATATCAAATATTGAAGAATGCATATCTGAAGGAGAAAATATTTTCCATTTTTGTCATATACTTCAAGGACATGAAAGTTTTTCACTTGATCAGCCTCATAATATATCTGTAAGGATGATAAAATAGAGGGCTTGTCATTTTATGTTGTATGTGTTATTGTTAGTTTTGGTTGCAAAAAACAGTAGAATGAAACAGTATGATTCAAGCTGACCAAAAGGGTGTGTATACTATAGGTCAGAAATTAAGTAAAATTTAGAAACAAAGCAAAACAAAACAAAATAGGACTCAAATCATGTCACATTAGGAGAACCAGTGAGAAATAGCAGTCACCAGAATATAAAGATTGACCATACAACTAGGAATTCCTGAGGTGGAAACATACCTTTGCCTCCAGCAGCATAAACTCTTGGCTCTTCACCCTACTGAAAACAATATATACCATGCTGATTATAAGCTGACCCTGCGGTTAGGGAAGGCTTAGTTTCTCATTCCTGCTTTACCACTTATTAGCTGAGTGACATAGACAATTTACCTTTCTGCTGTAGAATGTCCATAGTACTATTGTCTACCTCTATAGTTGTAAGCATTAAAAGAGATAATCTGTTTAAAGTACTTGGTACATCACAGTTAATGGACTATAGCTGCTGCCTTCTCCTCCTCCTTTGTCTTCATCATTAGTACCCTGACATTAATATGGTTCATAATTTTTCTGTGCTTCTGTTTCTCACTGTATGTATTCTCACTTGTCTCAGCATTACCAGCTGAATTAGCTTTTGTCTGTCTTTTCTCCAGCTTATAGCTGTGGTTTCCTTATAACTTTATTGCCTTGTTTATAGCTCTACCTTAGATCCTTTATGATATGGTTTACTTTCCCCTGACAATGGCCTGATTATCTCTAAACTTCCTAAATCAAACACCAAAGGGAAGAATCTGTCCCAGTGGTTTTTTCTTTGAGTGGAGATTGTTCGGGTCAGGTCATTGCTTAGTCTGGTCTATGATTCTGTTAAGCTCAGGTCAGTAACTTGTTGAGTCCCTTGGTACATCTGGTGCTGGCTAACAGAGGCAGTGGTGGGACATTTTACCCAGAGGGCAATGATCATGGCTGTCACATACCTACTAAATCTAAATAAAGAAACATAAAACGTTAAGATTAAATAATTTACCAAATTGTAGAGCCAGTGTAAGTAGTAAGACTGGGTCTTGAGTAATAATCTCATGTCTCCCAATATAACACTCTTAAATAGACTTTATTCTTGATCATCTTAAAGTTTTTGCACCATTATAAGTTTGTTCTATACAAACTATTGGATATTTTGCTACTTAGAAATTCTGTTTATTCCTTAAGTATCAGAATTTTACTATTTATATTTTTTTAGTGTAACAAAATTCTGTCATAAATGAAAAACCAGTATTTTGTTTTAAAATGTCTTATTTATCATTGAATTCTATTAACTTTTTCTCTTTGTTTTAACTTTTCTCAGGCTGCTAAGTTGGCTATCACAGTGCAAGCCTTGGAGTCCCGATGGGGGACTCTGGATCAAGACGATCTACCCTGGTCTCCCGGTTGCCAATATTCAGAAGGAGTATTAGCAGAAAACATGATTCTCTGCCTTCTTCACCCTCCTCCAGTAATACAGTTGGTGTCCACAGTTCCTCTCCTTCCAGCACTAACTCAAGCTCAGGTAGTACAGGTAAACGCAGGAGCATCTTCCGTACTCCTTCCATTAGCTTCCATCACAAGAAAGGGAGTGAACCCAAGCAAGAACCTACCAACCAGAACCTTAGTATTTCAAATGGTGCTCAACCTGGTCACAGCAGTATGCAAAAACTGAGTTTGGAAGAACATATTAAAACCAGGGGGAGACATTCTGTTGGTTTTAGTAGTTCACGAAATAAGAAGTTAACAAGGTCTTTGACAGAGGATTTTGAAAGGGAAAAGGAGCACTCAGCTAATAAGAACGTCTTCATAAATTGCCTGAGTTCTGGCAAAAGTGAGGGGGATGATTCTGGATTTACAGAAGAACAGACTCGCCGTTCTGTTAAGCAGTCAACAAAGAAGCTTCTTACTAAATCTTTTTCATCTCACTATAAATTTTCTAAGCCAGTTCCTCAGAGCCAGTCCATTTCACTGGTACAACAGTCTGAATTCTCACTGGAAATTGCACAGTACCAAGAGAGGGAACCTGTATTAGTAAGAGCTTCTCCGTCTTGTTCTGTGGATGTCACAGAACGGGCGGGAAGCTCTTTACAATCTCCATTGCTTTCTGCTGATCTTACTACAGCTCAGACTCCTTCAGAGTTCTTAGCCTTGACTGAAGATTCTGTGTCTGAAGCGGATGGATTTCCTAAAAGTGGAAGCCTGGCATCCCACTGTGACAACTTTGGCCACAATGATTCTACCTCTCAGATTTCTCCCAATCCTGCTGCTGTTACAAAGACAACAATAGACCTTGTGGGAACTGTTCCCTGTGCAATTATGTCTCCTGGGAAATACAGGTTAGAAGGTCGATGTAGCACCGAATCTAATTCCTTACCAGAAACCTCTGCTGCTAACCAGAAGGAAGTGTTACTGCAAATCACTGAACTACCTGTTATGAATGGGAGTGACTCAGAGACTCACCTGTCAGCAGGTATAAAAAGAGAAGAATGTATGTTGATACAAAATGGTGAAGCGATGCTGGCGACAAGCTCCCCAAGGAAACTTGGATATTGTGAGCAACATAAAGCAATAGCTGAACGAGTTAAAGGGGTCCATCCTATTTCAGATTCAAGGATAATACCCTCTTCTGGTGATCATCACATCTTTAACAAAACGTCATATGGGTATGATGCAAATCCTGCCAAAGGTATGCTGATTTTCTTTGTATATTAAAATACATGAATTATCATTTACATTATAATTTATAAATAACTTTATGAAATCACATTGGTAGAAAAAGGTGGACCTCAGGTTGGAATCTTAGGCAGTTTAAAAAAAAAGGTAGAAATGAAATTATCCGTATTATATCTAATTCTTATTTAGAAATGATGACTTGTCTCAATATTGAACTGAATACTGTAAATATTTATCACTAGAGACTGACTAACAATTATTTTGCTAACTATTAATCTGTTGACTGAGATCTTAATTGCAAGCCATTTAAGACATTAAAGTAATTTCACTGACTTTGACACTATGGTGCCTGTTCCTGGACATTATTCATATTATCTACAACTTATAAAATAGAGATAGGTAAATAAACTGGTAATGTCAGCAAGGAAAAGTTGATTGTACACTATCTCTCATTTTCATCAATTGGAGAAATTCATCTACTATTCATGAGGATTTTATAATTTAGAGGTTTAAAGATTTTGAAGACATTTTAGACAAATGCACTTTATGCAAGAAAGAATTGCTAAATCTCATAATACTAAATTTAGCCTGTATTTATTATTAAGTGTGTTTAGTATTTAATATACATATGAATGTGTTAGGTATACATTCATATCAGAATTAGTAATGGAATGTTGAGCTCTCTGGCAATTTAACTTTTATTCATTGGCTTAAAAAGTTGCTAAAAAGAACTGCTATATGTTGGCCTAATAAGTTCTAGCCAAAAGTCTTTTGACCAGTAGATGAGCCCAAACAGAACAGCTCATTCATTCATTCAATAAATATTTGTTTTGGCACTAGGTATATAGCAATGAACAAAACAGGCATAAATTCCTGCCTTCATCAAGCTTACTTTCTACTGGGAATAGTCAGACAACATGCAAATAAATAAGCGTCAGATAGTGATGACTGCTAGGGATGAGTTTAATGCAGAATAAAGGATTAGGAAGTGAGGAGTGGGACTGTAGTTTGCATTTTTTAGCTTTATTGAGTTATTAATTGACAAATTATATATTTAAAGTGGACAAAGTAATGATTTGATATGTGTACATTGTGTAAGGATTCCCACTCATCAAGTTAATGAACATATCCATCACCTCACATATTTACCTTTTCTTTTTTTGAGAACGTTTAAGTTCTACACTCTTAGCAAATATCAATTGAAAGATACAGTTCTATCAACTTTAGTCACTTTGTTATGCACTAGATCCTCAGGCTATATTTATCTTATAACTGAAAGTTTGTACCCTTTTACCAGTCTCTCCCTATCTCCCCCACCTCCCAGCCCCTGGCAACCACTTTTCTACTCTCTCTGAGTTCTACTTTTTTACAAAGGATCCCACATGTAAGTGATGGCATGCAGTATTTGTCTTTCTCTCTCTGGCTGACTTTACTTATTAGCATGTCTTTGAGATTAATTCATGTTGTCACAAATGACAAGATTTCCTTCTCTTTTTAAGGCCAAATAATATTCCATTGAATGTAGATACCACATTTTCTTTATCCATTCATCTGTTGACTCATACTTCGGTCGTTTCCATACCTCAGCTATTGTGCATAATGCAGCTGTGATCATGGGAGTAAAGATACCTCTTTGAGAAGAAGATTTTGTTGCCTTTGGATATGTGCCCAAGAGTGAGATTGCAAGATCATATGGTAGCTCTATTTTTAATTTCTTGAAGAGTCTCCATACTGTTTTCCACAGTAGCTTCACCAGTTTACATTTCAGTGCACAGAGCACAAGGGTTCCCTTTCTCCACATCCTTAACAACGCTTGTTCTCTTTTTGCTTTTTGATAATAGCCATTCTAACAAAAGTGAGGTATATGTCATTGAGATTTTGATTTGCATTTCCCAGATGATAGGGCTGTTGAGTACCTTTTCATGTACTTGTTGGCTTATTTGGAAAAATGTTTTTGTAGGTCCTTTGCCCATTTTAAATTTAGGTTTTCTTTGCTATTGAGTTGTATGAACCCCTTATGGGATGGATATATGATTTGCAAATATTTTCTCCCATTCAGTAGGTTGTCTTCTCTCACTCTCTCTCTATCTCTGGATTGTTTGCTTTGCTGTGCAGAAGCTTTTTAGTTTGAAGTAGTCCTACTTGTTTACTTTTGCTTTTATTTCCTTTGCTTTTGATATCAAATCTAAAAAATAAAAGTCATTACCTAGGTCAGTGTCAAAAAGCTTACCCCTATGTTTACTTCTATAAAGTTTACAGTTTCTGGTCTTAACTTCAAAGTCTTTAATCCATTTTGAGTTGATTTTAGTGTATGGTATAAGATAAGGTTCCAGTTTCATTCTTTTGCATGTGACTGTTCAGTTTTCCAAACACTCTCTATTGAAGAGATTATTTTTTCCCATCATATATTCTTGGGTTCTTTGTCAAAAATTAATTGTCATATATGCATGGCTTTATTTCTTGGCTCACTGTTCTGTTCTGTTGATCCTTGTGTCTCCTTTTATGCCAGTACTGTACTGTTTTGATTACTATAGCTTTGTAAAACAGGTTGAAATCAGGAAGTGTGATGCCTGCAGTTTTGTTCTTAATCAAGATTGCTTTGGATATTTAGGGTCTTCTGTGGTTCTATTATACAAACTTTATGATTTTTTTTTCTATTTCTGTGAAAAATGTCATTGTAATTTTGATAGAGATTGCATTGAATCTGTAGATCCCTTTGAGTAGAATGGACATATTAACAATATTAGTTCTTCCAATTCAGAAATATGCTATATCTTTAATTTACTTGTATTTTCTTCATTTTCTTTCATCAATTTCTTTTGTAGTTTTCAAATTAGAGATTTTTCACTTCCTTGGTTAAATTTATTCCTAGGTTTTTTTTTTTTTTTTTTGATGCAGCTGTAAATGGGGTTGTTTTCTTAATTTCTCTTTCTGATAGTTCCTTGTTTTTAGTTTGCATTTTTAAGTTTAGTGAATAGAATATTACTCAGGGTAACATTTTAGCAAACATTAAGGAGTAAGCCATACAGATATTTGAGAGGAATATATCAGTGCAAAGGCTATGGGGTAAAGATCCTGGGGCTGACGCATTCCTGTGATGTTCCAGAAACAGCAAGAGGTCCAGTGTGCCATAAGCAGAGTGAAAGAGTGGGTGGGGGACAGTAGATGATGAGGTTAGAGAGATGAACAGGTGAGCAATGGAGAGGCCCCCAGTATAGGGGTAGAGAGCAGGGTCATATCATGAGGAATCAGGCAGGCCACTGGAAAAACATCATCTTTATGACCAGAGGAGCAAGTGTATCATTCTGGTTATCATGTAGAAGATGGATGGTGCTTTGGTCAGGGAGAGGCAGGTGGGAGTAGCAGAAGCAGGTGACTATTAGGAAGTATGGCAGGAAAGGAGGCAAGCATTGATGGCATTTGTGCCAGGATATTAGTGGGGGAGGTAGTGAGAAGTGATCAGATTTTGTACAACATTTGAAGGTAATAAGAACAGGATTTGCTTATACAATTTATGTGAGGTATGAAGAAGCCAAGGATGACTCCAACATTTTGGGGCTTCAAAGTGATTACATAATTAAGTAAACTAAAGTACCACTATTAATTCAAAACGTTTTCTGTGATAGAGAATTATTGAATGACTTAAAGAGTTTCCCATTTGCTTTCAATGGAACATATATAAAAACTGCATTTAAGAATTTATATCCATTTTTATTTATTTGTTTTTCAAATAGTTCTTGCCAGTAGCTTCAGTCCGTATCGCGAAGGAAGATTTATAGAGAGGAGACTGCGATCCTCATCAGAAGGAACTGCAGGAAATAGCAGAATGATTTTGAAACCAAAAGATGGAAATGCAGAAGAAGTTAATAGTCTAAGAAAGCAAAGAGCAAGTTCATCATCTTCAAAAATGAATAGCATGGTAAGTATTTACATGTGCCTGCGTTTAATAAAATAGTCGTATTTATTACTGGCATGTTCATGCCTCTTGCAAAATGAAGACAGACTGAAGAATAGATACCTCATATTTGAAGGGAAAGTTGGTCTGCACAGTTGACATCACAAATCAGAGAGGCTCAGTTTTCACTTGAGACTGTCATATGTCTGACAGGTGGAAGCACACCACGATAAGCTACCCTTACAACCTGTCCTCCTTGTTTCCAAGGAAAGTTCAGTGTGTTCCATTCTAGAACAAGACCCCGGATGCACAAGCTAAGAAAAATGCTGATCCCGAGGATATTCTCTCTGACCCCATCGTTTCACACCATTTCTCCACCCTCTAGCCATGCTAAAGAATGTCCTGCTATAAACCACACTTATGTTGGTGCCATCCATAGCCCCCTTAGTGGACCCTACTCTCCCTGACCTTCTACATAGGGGAGGAGCCCTTTGGGAGTCAAGATGAAATGCTCATCCGAAGCTTTAACATCTTCCAGGTATCCGAAATACCAGGTTCCTGGTACAAATCGGGGGAGCCTGCAAATGAAGGTAGGAGATGAGGTGTGTGTGTGGGAGGTAGGGTCTGAGCTTGCACTTGTGGATTGGGGTGTCTTAGAGGCATGTGTATTAGCTCCGTCCTAGCGCGAGATACAGCAAGCTGGGAAGAGATGACCAGTGGACTGCAGCCGAGGGTGTCCAGGAAGCGTCAGGTCTCAGAAATATTGGGATGAGGCTTGCCTTTTGGAATTCACTTTGCTCTTTTTCTCAGAAATGTGTCCTTTTTCAGCAGTGTCTTTGATTCCCAGTGTCTAACAGTATTTCTTTAAAAGGATCTGCTACTTACCTGCCTATTCATAGGAATATGTGAAAAATGCTTGAAACTAAATCACTGATTTATATATATTTTGGGGAATTATGTTTCAAAGGAAAATATTAGGTCATCTAGTTCTGACAGTTGTAATGTGTAGAAACCTTAAGTTACTGAGGCAACACTGAGCGATAGCAAAACCAGTGTGCTCAAATTTAGAAGTTCTAGCCGTTAGGTCAGACTTGGCCAGATTTTAATCTTGGGCAAATCAGGTTCTATGAAACAACAAATGATAATGGGTTTCTTGTTTCTGTTATACTAAAGAATGGTAATATATATGTTTATATTTGCATATATAGAAATATATTACATTATATTATATTTTATCTCTTTTTTTGTTCTTTCCTACATTGAAAATGCTATATTCTTATTGTTGCAATTGATAATTATCTAAATACAAGAACATGTTAAAAAAGATTTCCAATAGAGTACAACATTAAAAGTCATGGCTAATGAATGATTATGAAAGATTTCTTTTCCTGAACTTTCTGTTATTCTTTTGTAGAACATTATTTATATTAGTAAGTTGTACACTATTACACTTACCCAAATTTAAGCCTTTTATGTATTCTTTTTATATATTTTGTTTTCCATACTGCATCTGTGTGATTCTCCTCATAACATGGAAGAATTATTCTTCTTCTCAGGTACACTTTCAAGGTTTAAAATTTTAAATGTCAATCACAAAAATGTGGTTTTGTTATTATATTTGAGACTTTTTGATAAATTTTCAAGAAGGTTCCCTGCAGTGATATAGATCCTCCGCTAGATGGCAGGATTACACCATCGCCATGGTAAGGAAAAGGCTGTGGAGATTGGAACAGAAACTTGATTAAGATACTGTTCATGGTCATTGGGTTCACAGGTAATACTTGTTGAAATAAGTACTGACACACTTGAACTTCCACATGAAACCTATCAGAAATTATTGTGTGACTTTTTTTTTCCTTAAGATTTTGGAAATTCTAATTTTATTGTTTTGGTTTGTTTATTTATTATTACTATTATTTTAGTGGTGGTACTGAGGACTGAACTCAGGACCTTGTGAGTGCTAAGCATGCACTCTGCCACTGAGCTATTATCCACCCTCCGGAAATTCTAATACTTTAATATTTAATTAGTTTACAGTTTAATAGTTAATTTAAATGCATATAATATATTTTTGTAACTCATAGCAATATAAGGAAGAAATGCTAGGATATCTTTAGGTGTGAAACGAGTAACATATATTTAGGAAATGATAGCTTTATGTGTGAAAAGTGACACATATTTCCTATATTCCTCTTCCAGAATAATTCAAGTGAATATATGTATTTAAGAATGCATTCATGTGCGGTTATTATTTTCTTTTAGAGCAACAATAGTAACATATATTTTTAATGTTTATTTGAAGCAAGAGTATACGCTTAAGGCTTCACATATATTATCACATTCAGTCCTTACAATAGTATGAACCAATTGATTCTGTTATTGATCACATTTTGCAAAAGAGGGAAAAAAAGTACCAAGAAGATAAGCAGCTTGCTCAAAAACAGATAGTAAGTGGCTGAGATAGGATTCAGATTTGGATCTCCACTGTCTAACTTTAAAGCATAATACTTTAAGGGGAAAGTAATTTAAAATTAATTTTTAATTTTTCTTGCATTACTTTTGTATAATGAAATTAACACATTTGAGGCAACCTACGTCTGCTGTAAGTTTGGACCACAACCTTCTGTAAGCGATACAAAAAAGAAAAAAAATTTAGTACTTATCCTGGACTTAAAATGTGGTACTATATTTCTTGATATGCTGATGATCAATATCTTTGCTGAGAAGTATCTCATTTAAAAAAGAATTTGTCACAGAAGAAGATATTTATGCTTAGAAGTGGAGTACTTTACACAGTTGACGGGGATTTAATTCTAACAGTAGATATGGTTCCATTTATTAAGATGTTGAGGGTTCCTGAGAATGACCAAAGATATTCCCTAATAGGTGAGATAGACCACAATTCTAGTGTTTTTATATACTTTGGGGGTATTTCAGTGTGAAAGGGAAGGAGCAGATTAACTCTTTGAACATCAGTGGATCAGATGAAATTGGGCTTTGCTTACATTTATTACAAGAAACCAAATATATCTAACAATTTGATAAGCATTCGCATTCATTATATGTCTTCAAACTGCTTTAAATAAAGACTTTCCCTAATTTTCCTCTGGGTAACTTTCTTGTTACTTTTCTTAGGATGGTCCAAACATTAAATAAACAAAAACAAAAACAAAAAAAACTTCTCTAAAAATAGGCTCTATCTTTCTAGGAACTTTCCCTCCAGATTATGGTGTATAAATGATTAGATGTAAGGATTTGTCTTGATTTCTCCAACAGCTTTACACAGTGAAGTCTAACTCCAAACATTTACAAGATTACCCTGCTCTAAAAAAAGAGTATTAATGTGAGGATAGATTTATATGTAAACAATATGTAGCGCGTGGCATCACTACAGGAAGGAAGGTACCTGAATGTATGAGTAAGCATAAGCTAGGCTATGTAAGAGCAAATAACCTCCAAATCTCGGTGACTTTATAATATAGATTTATTTCTTACCCAGGCTACATGTTCATTGTGGAAAAGTGCTGGAGTTCTGTTCAGTATCTCCACCTTCTATATCCAGCCTGTTGAAGCAGCAACCATTGCAAACACTGCCTTTCACAGTGGTAAAAAGAGATCTTCATCCCTTTAATAAGTGTTTTCACCCATGAGTGAGAGACACTTCATTTCCTCTCACAAGCAGATCTAATCACATGGCCCAAGCTAACCACAAAAGGGGCCACAAAGTGGTCTCTTCCTTGTGTCTGGATGGTGTAGACCCAGATATGTTTCATGGGCACTAATGACTCTCATATTCCCAGATGGTTTATTCTATCTCTGTTCTTTTAATTAACTGAGATTTCCTGCTTACCTTCTCTCTCCCTTTTGTCTGTGGTCATTTAATGAGCCCTAACTCTGTGCCTCACACTGAGCTGGTCATTGTGGTTGAGAAAGATGAAGGCATCTTTGAAATCGAAGGATTCATTCACAACCACAAGTTTTGTCCTTTGAGATGTGCTCTCTTCCTAACTTAAAGGCTTTGACAGGTATATCTAAATTACTTTCCTTGACTCCATGTCTGGAAATCCTACCAATTTTGGAAATGTTTGCTTTTATTACAGTAAAAAGCTGGTTTGGAAAGTTTGCTAGCTTTATATTACTCAGCAAATACATCCACAAAGTTGCCCCAAACTGCCTGTGCTAAGTGATTCTGACAGCATTCACTTATGGCCACTTTGACTGTGACACAGCATAATCCCTCTCATTTGCAGCTTGGTGTCCTGCTGCCTTTGTGTAGAAGCTGTGAGTGGCATAGTAAAAACAAGAGCTAGATTTCTTTGCTGGAAGAACAGACCAGACTCATATTTGAGAAAAAAGGAGTTACTTGCAGATGGTTAGCATCTCATATCATATTTTTATTCTTTGATATGTTGAAGTCCGGGACTTAGATATTACTGACAATAGTTGATTAATCTAATTCTAGTTAAGCCCTGTGTTAAATAGCCAAGCACTTAAACATGCATTCTCTTTTCTTCTGGGGCCTCTGTTTCCTCCTTTGTTACCATTTCCTTTATTCATTCATCCATTCATTCAGTTTCTTTCAATAAATATTTATTGAGAACCTACTCTAAAGATGCAAAAAATGAAAGAAGCAGCCCTTGAGGATTTTAGGGCTGCAGATTGAGAGACATTAACCTAATCTTGTCAATACACCAGATTTAACCATTTTGACCATCCTAAAATTCAGATTGGGTGGGGCATGCTTGATTTGAATTGTGACTGTTGATATTAAAAGTTAAAAGGATTAAAAAAGGGCACATGGACTCCTGTGTCTCTAATTTTTATATACTTTATCTCACATGCTCAACTGACATTATTAAATATGTATACGTGTGTGTGTGTATATATATATATATGTATATATTATCTCCCAGTGTCTTTGGCTAATTTCTAACATTGAGGCCCAGATACTAGTCCTGTGCACAGACTGTTAACAGGCATTGGGACAGTAAAGAAGAAAGTACCAAATTAATGTTTGAAGATTTAGTTTCAAAACATCTCACCTCTACCATCTACTGGGCAAAAGAGCTCTCCTGGCCTTGTTTGGTATATACACTTTCACATTTCCATTTTGTGACATGAAAGTTGTTCAAGCTCAAAATTAAGAACAAAGGAAAGATGATGAGGAGACAATCTGATTCAAGAAAACCTTCCTCTTAATCCTGAAATTGGAAATGAGACTTTCAAATATGTAAAAATGCCGGTGGCTTTTTGAGGGTTAAAATAATGATCTCAGCTTTTGGTGTAACTTATGGTGAATGGAATTAGAGCTAATATCATTGCATGTCACAGGGACATTTAATGAGAAAAGGAAGTCTTTAGTATATTTAAGGAAATGGAGGCATAGAAATCGTTCCTCTCAATCCTTATAAATTTTAAGAAGGAAAATCACAAGTATCCCTCATTAAACATGCAATTGCATTTGTTGGTAAGTAGAATCTTAATTTTAGATTAATAGCCCTAATCTATAAAGCCTTTATTGATTTTTCTCGTTATTGATGATACTTTTTCTATCAACATCCTTCAAGTTATATCATGTATATGGCACCCACCACTTAGTTATTTGAATATGCCTCATTTTACCTATTAGACTTCATTCAGTATTTTAAATGGAAGAAATTTTGTACAAGTTAGCATTTCTTGTAGCACTTAGTATAGGCCCGGGTGCACAAGAAATATGGGTAAATTAAAGGTAAAGTTACTAATTACGTTGTGATATATGTTTATATAGATACAAATTAAACTGTTTAGTATGGTGTTTAAACTGTTTAGTGTGGTGTGCGTTGGCACTCTTTTTGACATTTTAACTTATTACACAGATATACAGTTGTTTTTGTAATGCATTGTCTGATAAAACTCTGGTTTTTGATAAAACTCTGGTTTTTGATGCTAAGTACTTGATCAAGAAGGCCATGCCAGTTATGACACTGTTCCAGTAGAAACATCATTCATTTTAGGATAAGTGATCTTATGGAATGGTTTCCAGGAATACATCACTACAGTAGTTATGGACTGGCCATACAAAGAGGACAGGAAATAGTCAATTGTTTTTGATATTATTGGTGAACCCATTAAAAATACAAGTTCTAAGTCAAATATGTCTATAAGGTGGTATTTTAAAATTCCCTGTGTATTTTATCTACCCCAACTTCATTTCTTATAAACCTGAAGATTTAGATTGAGAATTTCCTTTAAAAAAGAAGGATTAGATAAAATATTCCATTTTTTTTTCTTTCTCACTTTTGGGATGAATCATTTTTATTTAGAAGCTGTCACAATTTGTATGTTTGGTGCACAATGCTATGAATAGCTTATTCATGGAGCTAATTCATTTCATCTTAAATGACTTTAAGATGAGTTCAAATAAATAAGTAAAGTTGCAGTTCTTAATTATTATCTTTTTTCTTCATGCAGTTCACATGAGAATATGTAGAGGACCTATGTTTGCCCTCTGTGATTGCATTTTTAAAATCTAAATATCTTAGTTTGTTCAGGTGGCTTTAACAAACTGTCTTAGACTAGGTAACTTATAAATGACAGAAATTTATTTCTGACAGTTCTGGGCTGGAAAGTCCAAGATCAAGGTGGCAACAGGGTTCCTGATTCATAACCAGCACCTTCTCACTGTGTCTCACATGGTGGAAGGGGTTAGGAATCTCTTTGGAGCCTCTTTTATACAGGCACTAATTCCTTTCATGAGGGGTCCACTCTCATTCCTTAAATACCTCCCAAAGGCCCCCCTTCTAATACCATCATCTTGGGGACTAGAATTTTAATGTATGAAGTTTGGAGGAGAGGCATAAATGTTCAGACCATAGCAATAAGCAATCACATTGTAACAGAAGCAATATTAGAATGTAGTAAAAGCTTCATTAAGAACAGTAGCTATTTCTATTTATTATTATTTATCAAGGAAATAATTAGGGAAAACAACAGTACAAGAAAATTAAAGATTTTTTTCTCTAACCACACCGTATCTAGGATACCTGTTAGATCATTTATATCCCTCTAAAATTAAGAAATTGGAAAACTGAAAGTTGTTTACCTTTTACTCTTGGGATTAGAATGCAAAAATGACAATTTTATTTTTAATTGGATCAGTTTATCTAATTTTTTTGTAAGATGAAAACTATTTTATGCCTTGTTTAGGAACCCCATGGGCTGACACAGCTTTTATAGCATGAGAGAGAATATTTATTGATTCAGAATCCATGACAAATCTCTGACCATCTGAACAGCTGCACAGTCTGTAATACAGAGTTGACCTTGAGCAAAATACCTATCTTTTCTGAGAGAATAGTCATTGGAATTTGAAGTTTTTACATTATTGTAGTTCTACAGTGAAGAAAAATGTATTCATCCTAGGGTTATTCTGTTATTTTGAAATTTGAATATAACACACTAAAATCATTTTAGTAAATTAAAAAAGCAAAACACATTTTAACTTCCGAAGTCAAGAAATATATTATTGTAGTAGAATTATATCTAATATTATGAATTATGGTTAGTTTATAAAGAAGATATAAATTTTTTAATGTATTATTACTACCTTTCAAATAATTTTAAAGTTGAGACAAACATTTATAATTTTCTCACAAACCATAATATTTGCATTGTCAGGATAAGAAAGTGTGACTTACGCATGAATCATGTGTGTACATTTCACACTTTTCCTATGTGATGATATTTTTGTTTAGTCATTCCTAATTTAGAGTAGCTGTCACTCTGTCACTTTATAATTTAGTTCAACTATCATTTTACTTTAGTGCTAAAAGTTTGCTTTGAAATTCCTCCTTTGTTTGTGTCTTCTGTTGCTCTTAGCTTGTTACATCCAACCAGATACAACCTAAGTACCTTTTTTTCATTCCTTCTCTTAGGCTCTTTATTGTACACACTTGTCATTACCTTATACAATTATGATTTTAATGCTTGACTAGTTGTCTTCAGCACTGCAATGATTAGTGTATGTGTCAATGAGAAACACATTTTTTTTTTTTTTTTTGTCTAGAGACACTCACATGAATCAGAGCTTTCATCAGGTGTCAAAGAGGGACAAAGGAATCAGGGAAGAGATCTGTAATAGCTTCCCAGGCCCTCAGCTCCTCTCTTTCTGCATCTGATGGGCACTGGCCCAGACTCTTGGATGAAGTTGGGACTGTAGGATGTGTATAGTCACCTCACTGATACAGAAGGAGCCATCTCAGTACAGAACAGCTCATTATTTTTTTTCTTTTTAATTATAGTCACCATGCTATACCCTACATTCCCCAAACTTATTTATCTTACAACTAGAAGCTTTTCCCTTTTGACCACATGAATCAGCTAGATATTTTACTCAGATAGTTACACAGCATACGTGGACATTTTTCAGAGAGCCATATCCCATAAAACTATATTCTAGCTTCATTTTTCATAAGCAGTCCTAGATAATTAGTCACATTATGCTAAAAGCAGTCTCTAGATAAACCCCTCTACTAGTAAAAACCATTTAGTTTGCAGTTTGTTTCCTAGGAGGTCTGTCATTAGTATGTTTACAAGGAGATTACACCAGTTCCCTGCCTTCTTACTTTTCCAGGAAGCAAACTCCATTCCTCCTTGTCTCAGGGAAAATGAATTGCAGACCAATTGCTTATCTCGGGCACTGCATATTAACTTCAAACACCTTCCTCAGACTATCTGTCCTGTTCTTGCTCCCCACTCCTAGTCTTTTACCCACCAGTCCTTCATTTACTGTGATCTTAGAGATGCCTCCTCCATTCCTTCAAAGCAATTGCTTCTACTAGTCTACTTGATTTCAACTCCGCATCTCCTTTAAAACAGTGATTATGAATATGTTTCTTCTGTTTTTTTCCTCCAGTTTCTTCTGTATCTCTTCATTGCTCTCAGTTTACAACACTGCCAAGTTTTCCATCTTGGAGGAAAATAACAAAAAATAAAAATTTTCTCTATCCTTCCTGCTCCTGAAGTTCTCTATTCGTTCTCTCTTTTCCTCTACAAGGCAAACAGGTCTGAACAAATAGCCTTATCTTGACAAATTCATTTTCTCACTGCCTGCAAACTCCTCAGTTTCATGTTTTTAGCTCTCATGTGCTTTCTCAACACCGACACTATTGACATTTTGTCTTAGATCTTTGTTGGGGGACCAGGGGACTGTCTTGTGCATTGTTAAATGTTTAATAGCATTCCTGACCCCTACCCATAAAATGCCAGTAGAACTTTCAAGTTGTGACAACTAAAAATATCTCTAGACATTGCAAAATATGCCTTGGTAGGCAAAAATCTCCCTAGTTGAGAACTACTCTAAAGTCATCAGTGATTTGCCAGTTTTTATATTTTTTCAATCTTCATTTTTTTTAAACTTACCTTCCGTGTCTAACACTGCTGAGAACTCTATTTGTATACTTACCACTTCTCCTTTTTGCAGGGCCTAATCTCCTCTGGTTCTTCTTTTCTCCTTCCAGACTCCTTTGAACACTGCTTCTTCATACCCACACTTTAAACAGCTATTACTTGGCATTGGTCTTTGACCTGTCTTTTTTTTAAAAACCTGTTTCATCTGAAAACTTAAGATGTAGGTGAAATCAAGTGTGGATTCTAAATGAAAAAGCTGGGACTCTAATATACCGGAAATCTAACAAAGCCAATAAGGCATTGAAAAACACAGTATATTAGATTTATAAAGACAGAATGAAGGCTTGTGAAAGAGCTATTTGCATAAGGAAAGTAGCTGAAAATCCAAGGACTGAAACTATGGAATGGATCTGAAAAAATATGCAGTGAATTGACTTTTGCCCTAATTTTTTATGGCTTGTCTCCCTCCCTCCTTCCCCCAACCCCTGTCTATCCCATCTATATTACTATTCTATTTTTGTTTTTATACACATATATTTCTTTTTAAGGTACTCAAATAATTCTCAATACTCCCCTTCTATTTCTAAAGTCATGTTGGAGAAGCGGCAATTATATCACTTAAACTGGGATCTCCCTACTAGAGTCTGTAATACATTGTAATATTGAGTCTACCGTCACTGCTATCACCCACAATTATGCTCTGTTTGTTTCATTTTCAAAGTGGCAGTAGCTTAAGTTGAGCAAGAGACGGATAGTGGCAAAAGTTGTGGGCCTTGTGGAAGCAGCATGTATTTGACCTTCAGGATGCATGGTGACTACTGGGGAACCACACATAGCCCTTCTGTCCTACTCTGGCCTCTGCACTGCTGTTTCTTCTTTGTCTCCTTCAGAGTTTCCTGCGGCTTGTGCCTCAGGCTGGCTGGGGTCCAAAACGAACTTGTGGTGTGCAGTTTATGCACTCAAGGGGGAGGGGGAGTTTTCAGCACAACTTCGGAAAGGAAGAAAATCTACAAAATATCTTTAGTTCCTAAATATACAAGAAATATATATAATTTAATAAAAATTTAGTAATAAATTCTTAAACAGCTTTATAATTTTTCATACTTTATTACACTTCTTTTCTTTTTTCCGTGAGCCTTTAATGCCTTCTAGTATTTGATACCTTTTAAGAATATACTTTTTATTTTCTCTCTGAAACTTGGCGGGAATAAAAGCACATTGCTAAAAAAACCAAAGGCAAACCATTTCTCCTAACACACAAATATGACCAAAAGAGAAAAATTTACAAAATAAGAATTTTTTTATGTCAATGAAGCATGACTTTAATTTTTTAAAGTAAGCAAGTCTGGTGTGATGCAAGAGCAGGTGATTTGGCAAAGGACACCACAGTCCGGTCGCTTTCACTTAGTAATTCTACCCACCTCGTAGAGCTGTTGTAAGCATCAATTCCTGTATTTTATGTGAAAAGTTTTTATAAATTTTAAAGTGCCATATTGATGAAAATGATGCTTACATTTATTAATAACATGGTTCAAAGACAGAAACTGAAATAAAATTGCATTGACTTTTAGGTAGGCATTTAGAAAGGGAAACATTTTAAGAGCCAAACTCACATTTAAATATATCTTATCATGATAGTAAGTTGAGTTGGCTCCTTTAAGCAACAATAAAAACAGTCCTTAAAATATTCAAGTTATTTATGTATTAATGCTTTATAAGGGTTGTTTATGTTTTGGAAACTCTTAAATTTTTCAAAATCAATTTATATCACTTAGAAAAAAATAATTGAGAAGTACACTAAAGATTTGCATATTTTACTATGTTTATGTTACACTTTAATTAGAACATTTACTAGACCTAGTTATTTCGTGATTAGGAAATTAGGAAAAAAGTTTGTGCCCTAAGACAGGTGACTTGGCTATTTACAAAGAAATTTAATTTGCATCCTTGGTTTTCTTAAATAAAAGACAATTTTAACCATTGTGGAAATTCATGTGGACATTTATGTAACTTATTACATAATAACTTGTATGCTCTGTTAAATTGTAAGTTAATGCTGTCCAAAACAGTAATAGGTAATGATTTCAAAGACAAAAAAAAAAAAAAAAAAGCTGAAGAAAATAGTGAATTACAGAGTGTCTTATTTATTTCATTTTAAAAATAAATTTTGAACTATGGTACTAGTCTGTCGTGGAATGTTTAAGATCTCTAAACATTTGTGAGAGAAACTTTTATTATACACTCAAGTTTTTGCTTTTGTCTCTTCTTTCTTCATTCTATTGAAAGGATACATCTAACAGTAGGGTATTCAGCTTGAATATTTGAACTACATGAATTTGAACGGGGAGGGGAGTTACCAGCTGTCATATAATTCATATGATGTATTAGGTGCTGGTTGGGATGAGACAGTATATCTCAGCATGCTGTTGCCTTCAGTAGATTTATGTTCCAAAGAACTGTGGATACATTAATACAAATAGTGATTTCGAATGAAAAGAAGATCAGCCACCTAGCTATGGTTCATGAATCACAGTGATTCTCTCTCTTCTATTTTTTAATACTAATAATAAAAGTACATAGAAACTATCACTGAGATGAGTGGGTGTCAGAGTACATTGATCCTAAAGATTTAACTTGACCCAGCAGTCTACTGGAAGTTGCTATAGCTGAGAAAAAAGAACTAAGGAGAGATGCTGAGCTTACATTTAGAATGAGAGAAAGGAACTATTAATGCGTGCTCTGCTCCAATAGCATTCATCTCTCTAGGAAGTCCTGCATAACAAAAGAGAGTTGGGACACTATTAAGTTTTATAAAGTGATACTATGATTCCTTAAAGGGAATTTACTGTTAGGCAGCTGGGAGCCTGTAAGGTCTGTTGACTAAAGACATTCAAAGATAGCCACTGTTGTTCAGTATACAGTTTTGTTGTGTGTGGTTTTTTTTTTTTTTTTTATTCAGGGCAGTGGGGTTGAACTTAAAAGATGCTAACATCTTTAACATTTCTTGATTCTCTTGTTGTTCTAAGTAGACCATTAGATAATTTTAAGGAAATCAGAACAATTGACCCATACGAATGATTTCTACAGAAATTGTTTTTTGCTCTATTAAAACAACATAAAATGATTTTCTGATTTTGACATAATGACTTTGCTAAAAATTCCTATATTCATTTAAAAATAAGAATCATTTTACCATAAAATAGCAAATTATCCTGATTCAATAAGCAAGCCTATTTTACTAAAGCAATAGATAAAAGCTTCATTAAAAATACTTTTTTAAAAACTGAAATAGGATTGCACTAATAAAATCACAGTAGAATTGCTAAGGGTAGAGCAGAAGCCCAAATTGAAGAAAAATCCAAAAAATGTTTCTATTATATGAACTTAATGGGCAAGGAAATTGAATCTTTCTTTTGAACCCAGTGCTAGCTGTGTGCCCAGGGCAAGTGTTAGGCACTGCTGAAGGGGATGGTGACCAGGAAGAGGAGGTCTCTTTACTCACGAAACCTGAGTATGATGTTAAAAACGGAAGTCTTGCTTTTAAAAAAATCTAGGTTTCCTGTGAAGATCATGGAATTTTTACATTCTAAAAAGACAAGTTCTTTACTTGCAAGGGCAACTAACTAGAATAGGTAGGAAATTACTGGTTCTGGAATCTGAGTATTCCAGATTGAAGTAATGTGCCAAACAGTGAGCAGCCTAATAACAAATCTAAAAAGTGAAGGGGTGTACAGTCGACCCTTCATATTCATGGGGGTTCCACATTCACAGATTGAACCAACAGCGGATTGAAAATATTAAAAAAAAATCCAAGAGGTTCCAAAAAGCAAGACTTAAATTTCCTGGGCACTAACAACTATTTATTTAGCATTTAAATTACATTAAATATTATAAATTATCTAGAGATGATTTGAACTATACAGGAGGTTGTGCATAGGTTAGACGCAGATACTTTGCTGTTTTCTATAAGGGACTTGAGCATCTGTAGATTTTGGTATCCAACAGGAGGTGGTCCAGGAACCAATCTCCTGCAGACACTGAGGGAGAATTTTAATTAGCTTCTGATTATTGGTGATGCAGTACAAAGATTTAAGATGAATTGGAATTATTTCTTAAGTGAAGAACATTGTGGACTGTCTACCTTGAGCAGAAATGCAACTAGGCATTGTGTGTCTGAAGAAATGTAAAACAATTTTTGTTTGTTTGTTTTACTTTATAAGGTTATATCATATCTTTGTTCAGATAATCTCTTTCCATGAACTTCCATATCCACAAAACAGAGCTTGTAGGAAGTAGAGCTCAGATGAGTAAGTGAGCTGTCTTCCTCTCTGTCTTTTCTTCTTTCCTTCTATCCCTTTTTTCCTAACTCTTCTTAACTTCAATGCCCTTCTCAAAAATAAAAAAACAAAACATGACTCAAAATAACAAAATTTAGATGGGTATCAATAGTAGCAGATTCAAGAGAGCAGCTAAACTAGGTATTGCTTCTTTTGCTGTTCCCTCATGTGATTGTTCTACTTAAAAAAAATAACCAGCTTTACTTTGGGACTATACAGCACCAACATCACCTTGGTTACAGCATGTCTCTTTAATTTTACTAAATATGTTTTTATTTTATAATAGTTTCATATTTACAGGAAAGTTAGAAGAATTGTACCAGAAACTCCCTTATATCCTTTACATACATTCACCAATCATTTTTACCATATTCTTCTCCCTCTCTCTCTTTCTCTCTGTAGTACATAGATACATATGTTATTTATATTATCTTCCTGAAGTGTGTGAGAGTTAGTCATACAGGTCATTTATTCCTAAATACATCTGCATGTATTTTCTAAGAACAAGGATATTGTTTTACATCACAATGTAAGTATGAAAATCAGGAAATTTAACCTTGACACAGTATCGTATTTGACATGAATCTATATTCAGTTTTTTTCTAGTTGTTTCATTTTTTTTTTTTTCAGTTCAGGCTTCAGTCCAGAATCATGTGTTATGTTTAGCTGTCGTGTATCGTTAGCCTCTCTTAATCTAGACTAGTTCCTCACTATTCTTTATCTCACATGGTGTTATAACAGTTGTTTTGTAGAATTCAAATTCAGTTCATGTTTGTCTGGTATTTCACTATTGCATTCAGCTTATGCAATTTGGGGGAGGAAAACCATATGTGTGACATTTGTGTTCTTAGTGGCTCAGATCAGGAAGTATTTGATGTCAGTTTGTATCATTACCGATGATGTTACTTTTGATCACTTGGTAAAGGTGGTGTTTACTAGGTTTCACCACTGTGAAGTTATTTGTTCCCTTGTTAATAAGTAATCTCTGGAGAGATACTCTGAAGCTATGTAGCTGTTTTCCATTTACCCAGAAGTTTTAGTATCCATTGATGGCTCTGCCCCAAATTATTTTTTTCCCCTAATACTTGCACAATAGTGATTTTACAAGTGTCTCATCCCTTCCATATTTATTAGTTGGCATTCTACTATAGGAAAGTCTTTTCCCTTTTCCTCTGTTCAGGTAAGTATGCATGTTTGCACATGTGTATATGTATGTATGATTTATCAACAGAATCATGGGCTCCTATTTTATTCAGTAGATTATAATCTATTATTATTATTAATTTTCGATGCTAAAATTATTCCAGATTTTATCTGCCAGAACTCCCTCAAGGTGGCTCTTGAATTTTCTTCAAAGATGCAACTAATGAATGTTTAATTTTGAATAGGCCGAAGCTGAGTGATAGATTGATACTGGAAGGCTGAGTAAAGCCACCCTTTAGCAAATACTCTGAGAATGTGTCTGACAGAGCATCCAGCTCTGAGACTGGAAATATTTTACTTAACAGTTTTATACTCTATATTTGTGTGATGAAGTTCAGATTATCTGCCCATCCCCCAGTATTTTTGAGGGAAACTAATTGATGATAAGTGGTTTACTGTTAAACTCTGTACTGAAATATGTATTAAATTTTATTTGGAGTTGAGTTGCCCTTTTGCAGTGAACATATAAATACATAGACAGATAGATAAAATTTAATTTCAAATAAGTTTATGTACCATTTTATTCATTTATTCAATTAACAATTTATTAATTGTCATTTATGTACTAGATTGTGTGTTAAGTCCTGGTGATTCAATAAAATTAAATAGTGGGGGAACCAATAAAAATAAAAGATTGTTCAAAAAATATTTGAGGAACATGTTATTTATAAAAAGCTTAATAAAGAAATACTACAATAAGTCTGTTAGTTTGGTTACAAAACTGATGAATGTCTTCCAGGGCAATAAACCATAGTATTTGGAATGATCTTTTCTACCAGGCTGAAAACATTTGTATCTCTATTGGACACACTCTACAAGTTAACATGTAACTTCACAGAGTTTGAGCCCTTAATCAATAGAAATAAGCAAAATCAAAAGCAGAGCAATTGCCTTGAAAATTAAATGATCCTTCAGGATGACAATGACAAGAGCACAGTCATCCTCTTGGCCTTATACTGAATATTTGGAAATTTTTCTCAACGTTGTTCTCTCTGATCCCTTAATAATATTTTCCAAAGATTATCCTAATGTCATTATTATAAACTATATGATAAATATATATAACTATATACTTATATATAATTAATATATTTATAAGATTATTATTGATCTCAGAAAAAAAGCTGATTCTGTTTTCTATTATGTACTACTTATTTACATTTGTATTAGTTAGTAATAATTAATTGTGTGTGCCTCTTTGAGTTTAAAGTACTGAGAAACTACTGTCTGGAAATGTCATTAAGAAACATAGGAATAAATCTTAAAAGCTCCAACACTTGCTCTTCAGTCTTGAGGCTAGGAAACTAAACCTGCCCTCCATGAGATTAACTTACAGAACCTATAAATTTGGTGAATTTTTTTCTTCCAAGGTCTCCAAAATTTGGTAAAATCCCTGTCCTTCCAGGAAGTAACTGTATTTAAAAGGATGGTTCTTTCTGCAAGATTCTGAGATCATATTTTTTAAGGACACCCTCTTTCTGGTTTATGCATATCTAGATCTCTAAGACTTGTTCTCCTTTTCAGTGGACACAAAAATTTTAGTAATTCAAATTCTCAAATAGTCAAAAGGCAAGACAACAATAACACAATAATAAATCTGATAATAAATCATATTCTCTGTTGTATCTCATCTGATTGAAACTAGGTCTTCATTATCAACCCAATAGAGACCATCAAAAGATCAGACCGTTAAATTAGATACCCCATAGACAGGGGGGATTATTGGTCACGTAAAATCATACTCATCTGGAAACTTTTTTTGGCCGTGTGGTTGAGGCTGGCTTAGGTCCACTGTACACTAGATTATCCCCTAACTGAGAAAAGAAACACAGCTGAAGCCATAGGGTGCTTTCTTAAGTATATATTTGTAACTGGCTTAGTGGTTTGAGACTAGACACAAATTCAAGTCTTGAGGCTTCGTTGTGGAAAGGAACACGACCCTAACCAAAAGTTTGACAAGAAACAGAATTACAATTTGTCAGAAGCAAAAACGAACAAAGGTATGCAAAATCAGAAGAAAGAAAAAGCACAGAAAAGCAGAAAGTCAGCAAAAGTAAAAAGTTATTAACACTTGAAAGTCTCTTCGGGAGCCAAGAAGGAACATACCTGGACTTAAATAGACTATAAAGTAGTCTGGCAATGTAGTTTAATTGCCTCTGGCATGTGAGTCCACTTGGATGTCTCAGTGAGTCCTCCAAAACTATCAATGTACAATTTTCAAAAGCTTAAAATATGACTTTATACAAATATGATTGGACAAGAATCAAAGATATACTCAATTCACTAAGAGAACCTACATAATAGTAATTTGGTTCAAGAGCATTTGAGGAACAAGGGATTTATAACAATTTAATAAAATAATGTTAGAATAACATTGCAAAATTGGATACAGAACCAGTTAATGTCCCACAGGTCAGTAATCCATTACCAGACAAAAGCATTTATATCTCAGTTGGATACAGATCTACAGATTACCATGCAGCTTTGCTGAATCAGAGCCCTTAATTAATAGTAAATATCAAAATCAAGCAATGGTATAATTTACAAAATTCATTAACTCTTGGGAGAGCATTTATTTTAACATTTTTTTATTGAGTTATAGTCATTTTATAATGTTGTGTCAAATTAACTCTTGGGAGAGCATTTTAAATAATTTAGTATGCAGTCATCTTCTTGGCCCTATTTCTGAGTTTTGGATAATGATTCTTAACACAATCATTGCCCCAGAGTGAGCTCAAGAGAACAGCAGTTTAGATCTAGAGCAATTGATGAGTAGTTGCATTAATGCATGAAGCATTTCTGTAAGGTAGGAATGTTGGAATAGAACTGGGATCTTACCGTAAATACAGAGGGAAGATAGGGAAGAGCTAGGTCAGAGAGGTCATGCATTAATATAGTAAGAGTTTTGCAGAAAGTCAGGAGCCACTGATGATTTTAAGCAGGATAGTGGCATAAAAATATATACCTTTTAGAATTATTGTTCACCAAATTTTAAATGGCTTAAATGAATTCATTAGGTAGCTATAGGTCATAGTGATAAATACCTTACATGGAAAAATGGCAGTGTTTTTTATTGTATGAACACAGCATACTGCTTTTTAGTTGACATTTGATGTAAACTTTTTATATTCCTATTTGGTTGAGATACTTTGCTGCTAAATTAAAACTGTTCTCTCAGGAATTAGTCAGTTTCATTTTATGTATCAATTATGTATTACATTTTACTTTTTTTCTAAAAATTGTGAAGTTAAAAACTTCACCATTAGTAAGTAATTACTGAATAATTACTATCTTATCAATTATACTTCTTGTGGAGCATAGCAGTAAAAATATTCTTAGGAGAAGGAAAGCACCGAGTTATGCTTTTTTTGGCTATTTTTCTTTACTTGACAATTTGTTTGCCTTTCTCACATTATAAAGTATATAGTTATACTTAGTTATAAACTACCATAATTTATTAGCTACTGAAGTCACACAGCCTAATTTATGAACAACACATTTTCTAGCCAAGCCATTTTCTTTGTAGTCACTAACCGAACTGTCAACCTGTAAAATGTTCGTATAACTTTGCACTCAGGGTAATATGAAAGGTGACACAAGATAGTAGGAGTTTATAGAAACAGAAAGTCTTATTTATGTGCAGTGGTGGTTGTGAGTATAGGGATTGATATTCTGATTGCATTGCAATGAGCAGTGTTTTTTGTTTTCTGTGTGCTCATTCTGGAATCAGCTACCTTCTTCAAAGTGCATCTTTTTACTAAATGTGGTGGACATGAAGGAGCAAGGGGCCAGAAATGCAATCTATCTAAGCTGATGACAAATTTCTCTTCTAATCAAGATGATGTCCCATGATTAAGAAAGAAAAATAAACTGTCACATAGGCTTTCTAATTGATAGTAGGGAAGTGCCACATTTGTTTTCCAAACTATTTTCTAAAATAGTTCAGGGAGTGAGCTCAGACACCAGTCTAATTAATTAATGATGGGTGGATTAGAAATGAGAAATACAAACAACCATGTATGAAAAGAAGGAAGAAGCAGTGATTATATATAATCTTGCAGGTCATAATTATTTTTGAATATTAGGAGATGTTCGGTTTTTTTCCAGATCCCTAAAAACATAGCCTTTTTATGACTATTTCATCTATAATTTTCATAAGCATTTTATAACATTTTCCCTTCCTTTTTTAACCTTTATCAAATATTTATTTTATAAAATTAGTTCATATTTAAGGATAAGGAAATGGGAAGTTAATATTTACTGGGAGTTTATTATGTATCATGGATTACATAATCACTCTTCATGTGGGAAATATTTCGTGTTTATAATTCTTTCTAAGAAGAATAACTCTCACTAAGGAGCTCTTTGTACTTTTATTAAATGGCTGTAGTCATTAAAATTTTCTCCTATCGAACTAAATCCTGCCTTCCTTTAACTTACATCTAGTTCTCTGATGCTACACTTCTAGTCCTTCAGATATTTAAAGTTTTTTACAAAAATATTCATGGCATTTAAAAAAAATAAGTTCTAAACCTGCATATTCTTTCACTATTCAGAAACCACCATTTTCTCTATTCCATTTAGTCTTTTTTTTAGAAAAAAATATTTAAAAACTTGTAATATCCATTGATAAGTACCATAAATCACATATAATCTGAGTAGAGTATAACTTTTTTTTCTGGAAATTAGACCTTGGAATTTTGTGAAATTGAAGAATTATATTATTTCCTTCTCAGAGATTTTGGCTCAACTATGGAAGTTTCCATATAATGATTATTTATCTGTTGGCTTGATTAATTTAACTGTCACAGGACCAAAGGGATAATAGAATTATTTATTTTAATTTTATAGATTTGGTTAATGATTTCTCTGAAAGATAACAGATATGTGGAATGATATTTCAGATTCCAAGCCTGCATGTATCATAAGAAAATACAAAATAAATGAAAACATTTACGACCAAATTGAACTTAAAATTCTGTGCTTTCACTTATAGAATATTGTTTAATCTCAGCCAGTTTTCACCTCTGTTCTTAGAGTTAGTTTTAAATGATTGGTTTTAGGTAAACATAGGAATAGCCTGTTAAAGACTACAAAAATTTGTTTCTTTAATTTCTGATTGCCCTTATAATTATGGGAGAAGAATTATAACATCTTGGTCCCTATCTTTGAGGACATGAGTCCTAGATTTATGCTTTTGAGTAGAGGTATTGAATAGAGTGTACTTTTGCTCATCTTGTCAGGAAAGCAGTCACCTATGATGATGATGTGTACATGTGCACTTTACTAATTTAAACACAGTATGTAAAAACACACAAGTTGAATTTGGAGGCTATTTTTTGTATAAGATTTATTGTAAATACCCTCAATAACAAATCCCTCTTTGCATTCATTAGCAGCAGTAATAACTAATATTTATTAAAGACCATCTGTAGGGTGGCTGCATGTCTCAAATAAAAAATGGACACATAATAGATGGTTTCTTGATATTATATTATAAAATACAAGGCATGAAATACTTGGCCCCCAAAATAAGATGGAGTGGAAAGAAAATAGAACATGGAATCAGAGAACCTGAATTTGGTAAGGTACTTAACTCTCTTTGTTTTTCCCACAACTGTGAATTAAAAACCTCTAGTTTTAATGCCTAGTTCACATAGTAGTTGTAAAATTAAATGAGGTTTAAATTATAATCTGGGTATCTGCCAAGGAAACTGATAGCAGCCAAGTTAAGTTGTGTGTATATGTGAGAGAGAGACCTTTTCAGTGAAGGCTGCTTTTAAGAACTCAAATCACTCTCCTTAGCAGAGATTCAGCATGGTGGCCAGCCGCCTTGAGCAGCTGTGGGCCTCCCTGAAGCCATGCCAGCAGCCGGGGTTGTGAGTCGTGTTTTTACAGTGTAGTAATAAAATGACTCCCATGGTGGTTCAGAGTTTTAAACTGAAAGATAAGAAGTTCATATACTATAGACAAGGAAGGGCCTTGAAACCTGTCTTAAGGGAAGACCTTCTGTCTGAGAAACGTGGTGACCCTGCATTTCCATCTGACGTTGAGACATATTGTCTGGCTTCACAAAACAAAAAAATCTCTGTGACTTCACTTATGACAGAAACAGCAAGGCCTGAACCTCTGTCCTCTGACTATTCAAGTGTACCAGTGGCCTCCTCATGGATTATGCCTGTGGCGAGTGCAGGATAAAGAAAGCAGAAGCAGGACTGGGCAGAAAGATAAGTTGCACTGATCTGCCTTGACCTCTCCAGCTGAAAAGGTCCTTCACATTTGTCCAAAATAGAGACAAGGAAGCATTCTCTATACTTTCACATTGACCAGTGGATCCAGAGTGCCATGAGAGAGGCTGTGACCCACCTTGGACAAGGTAGCAAGGGCTGAGAGCTGAGGCCAAGTTCTGGAGATGGATTCAGTTGAGAGGTGTTGCCAAGACACAGCTGCTGGGGGAGTGCGTGTGTCAGTCCCAAATGTGAGGATCTGGGGGTATTCCACTTTAGCCATCACAGTATCTCACTTAATTTTCACAAGAAGCCCATAAATTTGACATTATTCTTACCCACATTTTTCAAATGAGGAAATTGAGGTATATATATTTTAAGAGCTGATAAATGTACTAATATAGTGGATTTTAATATTTTTCAGGACCCCCCTAACATTCTTAAAATTTATTGCGGACCTGGAAGAGCTTTTGTTTTGCGGGTTATATCAATTATTATTTACTATATTAGTAATTGAAACAGACATTTGGAAATATATTTAGGTTAACTGATTAACCATTACTTAGTATTCTTCAAGTTATTTCAAATATTAAAACTTTTAAATTTACTCTGAATAGGATAGAATACCCTTCTCATGATAGTCTATTATAAGGAAATTGTCCCTTAAGTTTTAGCAACTGTGCCATCTTACTTTATAATTGCTATCTTACAGACTTTTATAGAACTTTGTTCCTTTTTCTCAGTACATTTATCCCAGCTTGTGACTATGCATTTATTTTGGCTATTCAGGGTCTTCTGGTTTCCATACAAATTTTAAAATTATTTGTTCTAGTTCTGTGAAAATGCCATTGGTATTTTGATAGAGATTGCATTGAGTCTGTAGATTGCTTTGGGTAGAAAGGTCATTTTAATCCACAGCTAATATCATACTTCAAGGTGAAAAGCTGAAAGTATTTTCTCTGAGATCAGGAACAAGACAAGGATGCCCACTCTCACCACTTTTATTCAACATAGTTTTTGAAGCCCTAGCCACAGCAGAGAATAAAAAGAAATAAAAGGAACCCAAATTGGAAAGGAAAGAGGTAAAACTTTACTGTTTGCAGATGGCATGATACTGTACATAGAAAATCCTAAGGATGCCACCAGAAAAACTACAAGAACTCATCAATGAATTCGGTAAAGTTACAGGATACAAAATTAATATTCAGAAATTTGTTGTGTTTCTATACACTAACAACTAGCTATCAGAAAGAGAAATTAAGGAAACAATTTCCTTTACCATCACATCAAAAACATTAAATACTTAGGAATAGAGTTACCAAAGAGGGTAAAAGGTCTGTACTCAGAAAACTATAAGACACTGATGAAAATAACTGAAGGCAACACAAACAGATGGAGAGATATACCATGTTCTTGGATTGGATAAATTAGAATTGTTAAATGACCTTCTACTTTTTAAAAAAAATCTGAAATTACATCCGTGTCTTGTTTTAAACCACAACTTTCTAGCTACTGTCATTCTGTTATACCACACATAGGAAAAACAAGCACAACACAAAAATGTGCCATCTTTTAATAGAAACTAAAAATATTTCATCCTGATTACCCTATGAGGACTTGAAGCTTGTTCTTGGTTTTATCCCTAGCATAATCCCTAAGCATTATTTATTCAAGGAATGTTTGTTGAGTTTAACTTAACTACTTTCTGACTCCATGCTTTCATTTACTCAACGAAAAATACTGAGAGTAAGTATCCCAAAATCCTAAGAAATACTGAGAATATGTTATTTAAATCTGGCAATATTGATTTAAATCAGGCAGTGATGGTAACAAAAGCTATCTCCTGTTATACCTATGTTCTTTGCTGTTCAGATACTCCACATGAGGAATATATCATATTATTGTATCCTCATCATACCATAATCCAGGTCTAACCACATAAAACAATAAAATAAAATAGTGCAGTGGTTTCTAATTTGTAGATCATGCAACCATGCATTCCTGGTGGGCACTTCAGTTTCTCCAAAGGATCCTGAGTAAAAGCAGTGTCTGTTGAATAAATAACTTGATGTGCACACATGTGCTTTAGATATAAAATTGGTTGTAATTTTTCATAATAAATCATCTACATTTTTATATAGGCTATAACATGATCCTTTCAGGAAGAAGAGTTCTCTTCTGTAAACTCCAGATTAGTGAATCCTATTACTTACCTTCCTCCTGTTGCTCATGCTCAAAATCTTGAGCTCATCTTTGCCTGTGTTCCGCATCTAAGAACTTTCATTCACAAACTCTTTTGCTTATTTTGTCATAAGACATTCAGAATCTAAGCTGTTTTAACCATCTATACCACTACCATGTTTTTGGCCCACCTTCTTGGCTGAATTATTGCAGTAGCCTCCCCACGCTTCTCCCTACTTCTCTTTTGTTCTTATTCACTTGTAGTCAATTGTCTTCATAGCCACTAGAGTCATCCTTTAATATCTAAATTATATTGTGTTATATTCATTTTTAACATTTTACAATGGTTTCCCAATCCTTGGGCGAAAAGCAAAGGACTTGTGATGAACAAAATGTCTCTGATGATCCTGTTCCTCGCTCTTGCTGTACAATTATCTTCTATTACTCTAGTTTTGGCTCGCTTCACTAGCTGCTCTATCCTCCCTGGTTTGTCTCCAGCGTGTTAAGCAGTTTCTCATCTCAGTCTTTTTGCACTCTTGGTTCCAGATGCCTGTAGTGCCTTTCTTCCAGATTTTTGCATGATGTCCTCCATAGTTTCCTTAGGCTTTCTGCTCAAATACCACCTTACTATTGGGTCATCCCTTGACCATTTTATATAGAACATTTTCCTTATCCTCCTGTATCCCCTTTATCTTCCTTTTTTTTCTTCTTATCATTGTTATATTTCACATATTATGTATTTATTTACCTGCTTATTGTTGGCTTCACCCCATATTGGAATAAAAGGCCCTTCAGGGCGTGGATTGATTGATTGATTGATTGATTGATTGATTATTTATTTATTTATTTGTTTTCCTCTCTTTTTATTGAAATATAGTTGATTGACAATATTGTGTTAATTTCTGGTGTACTACATAGTGACTGATTTATACATTATATGTATATTCCTTTTTGTATTCATTTTCATTGTAGGCTCTGACAAGGTTTTAAATATAGTTCCCAATGGTATACAGTAGGACTTTGTTGTTTATGTATTTTATATATAGTAGTTAGTATATGCAAATCTCGGACTCTCATTTTATCCCTTCCCATGCCCTTTCTCCCTGGTAACCATGTTTGTTTTCTATGTCTGTGAATCTGTCTCTATTTTGTAAATAGGTACATTTGTGTCTTTCTTTTTTTTTTTTTTTTAAAGATTCCACATTTAAGTGATATCACATGTATTTTTCTTTCTCTTTCTGGCTTTACTTCACTTAGACTGATGATCTCTAGGTCCATCCATGTTGCTGCAAATGGCATTATTTTATTCTTTTTATGGCTGAGTAGTAGTCCTTCTTTATCCAGTCATCTGTTGATGGACATTTAAGTTGTTTCCATGCCTTGGCTTTTGTATATAGTGCTGCTCTGAACATTGGGGTACATGTATCTTTTCAAATTAGAGTTTCCTCCAGATATATGGTCAGGAGCAGGATCATTGGATCCCAAGGTAATTCTAGTTTCAGTCTTTTAAGGAATCTCCATACTAGTTTCCATAATGGCTGCACCAGACTGCATTCCCACCAACAATGTAGGAGCCCTTTTCTCCACACCCTCTCCAGCATTTATTGTTTGTGGAATTTTTAATGATAGCCATTCTGACTGGTATGAAGTGATACTAATTGTAGTTTTGATTTGCATTTCTTTGATAATTAGCAATATTGAGCATTTTTCATATGCCTATTGGCCATTTGTATGTCTTCATTGGAGAATTGCTTGTTTAGGTCTTCTGCTCATCTTTTGATTGGGTTGCTTGTTTTTTTGTTATTGAATTGTAAGAGCTGTTTGTATATTCTGAAAATTAAACTCATCAGTTGCATTGTTTGCAAGTATTTTCCCCCATTCCATAGGTTGTCTTTTCAATTGATTGATTGATTTCCTTTGCTATGCAAAAGCTTATAAGTTTAATTAGGTCCCATTTGTTTATTTTGGCTTATATTTCTATTGCCTCAGTAGATTGCCTTAGGTGAATATTGCTATGATTTATATCAGAGAATGTTTTGCCTATATTCTCTTCTAAGAAGTTTATAGTATCTTGTCTTATGTTTAAGTCTTTAAACCATTTTGAGTTTATTTTTGTGTATGGTCTAATTTCATTGATTTACATGTGATTGTCCAACTTTCCCAACACCACTGTCAAAGAGACTTTCTTTTAGGGTATAGCCCAGTGGTAGATTGTATGCTTGGTGTGCACAAGGTCCTGGGTTTAATCCCCAGTGCCTCTATTAAGGGGAGATAAAAAAGCTAATATTTCCTTATTTTTAATGAAACATCCTCAAGGTCTAGAATGAGATCTTACATGTAAAAGGCATGAAATACATATTAAATGAATGGAAGAAGAAGAAATGAAGAACTGAGGAGATTAAGATTTACTAATTCACTGTACCCTTTTGTTGTTTTATACTTCGTCCTCCATGACAATTAAAAAATCTATCAACTACTACTTTTCTTCTCTAACACTTCAGATGGTTTCATGCCACTAAGAACTTGCTAAAACAGACATTTTCTAAATCATTGAATTACGTATTAATTTCTCTCTTGGCCGCATAAAAGGAGAATTACTGCAAGTGGTACAAGGACTTTTCATATTAAAATATATATATTAATGCATGTTTGTAAGGCTTCAACTGTATTTGCTTATTCTAAAACAATGATTTACATTTGTCCTCAAGTACTGAAAGCATGGGGAATTTGACTTCTTTGTTCTTTCATAGTAAATTTCCTGTATAATGAGAGAGACCTATGTTTTTAAAAAAAGTCCTCAGAAAAAGCTACACTATTACTTAAATTGTTTCTGTCAAATTGAATTTCATTTGTGAATTTGTGGTGGCTTAAAACATTTAGAAATCAGATGTTTTGGCATAGTTTATGGATTGAGAAAAAATATAACTACAGCAGTTGTAAAACAATGAAAAAAATTAAAAGCTGTTGAATCAGCTCTGGTGCATATTGCATAATTTGTAATTTTGGACTCTTAGTAATTCAATTAATTTAACATGCCAGCTTTTTCGTGCTTTACAACCTGGCAATTTCAAGCAATTTAATAGGTTTCCTCTTTTTTATTTCTAACTATTCCCATAAGATTCACAAAGTCTTGGAAATACTAATATCATTCAGAGTACACTTTCCATTAATTTAAAATTTCCTTGTTAATTGTAGTTATTCATCTATTTCAAAGAGTTATCGACAATATAGCCCAGTGACATTTCTCAGAATGAACATTCAGTTCATCTTAAAATTAGGTACCAAACTGGAACATTGAAAATCCAGCCAAATTGTTGGATATGTTTAATAACAATAGTTTTGAATACATTTGCAATATATTTTAATACATATTTTAGCATATGACTTGAAAAGTGCTTGAGACTTGAATATCAGTTATGGGTTTTCACTGTAAAGAGTTACAATATAATGCAGGAGAAATTGAACATACTTCCAAATAGAATATGATTTTGAGAACAATTGCTGTCACATAGGATTGATAATTTTATGCTTTTTCTGAAAATCACTACATTTAAAAGATCAGCTGAAATATCTATTTTCTCACATATAAATTTTTAACACATCTTTATCCTTGCACTTTGAAGTGAAATCAGTGAAACTATTACTTGATAAAATATTTAGTTCTATGATTTAATAAGGATTTCATTAACTTCTTCCTGGATGAAAAATATCTCTTGTTTGTATTTATCTTCAAACTTGACTAAGTTTAGAAAATACATAAATCAGATTAGGATACCTAATAGATAACACAGCAAGTGAATTTTTTACTTTCTGTAGTGTATAAATCCACAAGGAGCAATTTCTAGTATAATATTCTTTTGATAAAATTATTAAGAGAATTAAAAATTATTTTTTACATTTTCCCAAGGATGCCAAATATTATACTTGCTACTATATTTGTTTTTACTAGTTCAGATAAGTCAAATAAGATAGCCAATCTTCTATAACATTAATTTTGCCTATTCATTTACATTTACATTGCACTGTATTTTATGGTCAATGGATAAAAAGATCTTTAACTTGTTAGCATGACTATTAGGCTGTTTAAACACTGATTTCAGTTTCTTTTTTTACTAGGCTCAACCTGACATTATTATACCAAATAAAGTTAATAAACACTCTTTTCTTTGGGAATAATATAGTTGACCTGAATCTGCTCTAATCATGAAGATTAAATGAGACTGAGAAATAATAGATGTGAAAGAAACTTCATATATATGGGAGCATATTTTACTATGGAATACTTATATGCATAAATAAGGCAATAAAACACTTCTGTAGCAATTAATAGGTATAATTTTAAAATCTAAGGATTTGGTAGAATAATAATTAACTGGCACTGATCTATTCTTGGGGTCACCTCCCCTTGAAGTACTAAAAAATTTGGTTTATCTTTAGTTCCAGAAGAAATTATTGGACACCCTCTAACAAAGTAACACAGCAAATGGTCTTTTAAATGCAGACATTATGTAAGCCCTGGATTTAAGATGAGAGGTGAAACGGGGAGGTATACCAAGGGAACGCATGAATCTTCTAGTTTCTTTAGACCAAGAAAGATAACTTTCAGCTGGGAATGGATACGAACACTTGGAATGATCTGGGAATCTAATACTTTTGTGGGAATAGAATGAATTGATACCATGGCCTATATGAGGATTCCCACTCTTGTTCTATTCTTATCATCACCTGCCTTGTAATGTCACATGTCTTTTTATCATCTTGCTCTCCATATCTCACTTCAAGTCTTTGAGACATTGATTATGGCCACCTCTACCCCATCCTCTATTTTAGAAGGAAATTTTGCCTACCTTTCTTTCCACGGAGAAAATGGAGATTATGGGATTTAAACTCACTTAATGTACCATACTACTTCCTACATATAAATCTGTATATAATTGCATTCAGCATCATTTCTTTCATCCCAGTCTTGAAAGAAAGTGCATTTGTCAAGAATCTTGTTAATGACAATATAATCTTTATTTTCAGATCAGTTTCTTTAACAGGGTGGCCCCCAGGAATGTCATCTTTCATATGTTCAAAATGGATCATTCTCATTATCTTGCAGAATTTTTCTCTTCTCCGATATCCTCGAGGCCCTTAGCTCACATACCAAAGTCTTTCCCATTCCCTTTTAAATATCGAGTTTTATTAGTACAGCTTCTTAATTAGCACTTCATACTGTTCTCGCCATTCTCACTATCATTATGTGAATTCAGGTTATGCAATAAGTAATAACAACTTATATACCATAATTGCGATAGCCTTCAAACTGGACTCAATACTTAAGTTTTTTAGCAGATCAGCTATAATATATTATCACAATATTGTCACATATATGAAAATCATACCTAGCCAAATTATTTGAATCCCAATTAAATTTGTTTTGCCTTGTATTCTCTTATCCTTATGCCTAGAATATTCTTGACATACAAATAATTTATCTATCTTATATATTTCAAGATTTAACTCATGGGTCTTCTCCCAAAGTACTATGTTCTGTGCATGTGATCTATTCAATGTGATCATTAAAGTATATTTAGAACTGTATAAACAATCCTAAAATTTAATTCATATTTTATACGGTTTAGTCAGTTATATATTTCTTATCACCATGTAGATGTCTTGTCTTTATACACGATGGTAAAATTATGAATATTTATATTCATTTTGTTTTGAGGCATTTTATATAATCATGTGGTATATTAATAATAGGTCAAGTGTCAGTGAAGGCTTAGATTACACTCAACGTAACTCACTTAAGATCAAGACTTAATTTGAATACTAAATCGGAAAGCTTTTTAACTTTGAATGCTTGCCATTATCAAGTAATGCTTCATTTTTCATTTGTCTAAATCTGAAAAGAGCTTTTAAGTGCTTGATGAAATTTTATTTGAAAGTATCAAAATGGTCATGATTTAGCATTAGTCAAAAATGTGTGTAAGTGTGTGTGTTCCTGTTTGTGGCATACCTCAGAAATAATGCATTATGATACTTGCATGCATATGAGTACAAGTTATGTTAGAAAACATTGTTCTCTGACCTGGTAATGAAAATACAAAGAACTGTTGTAATTTTCATATTTATTCTTAATGATATTCCATCTTATTAATAAAATATGGTAATGTCAATAATCAGCAACTCTGAAAAAATCATGTAAATTCTTTCTAAATAGCCTTTAATTCAGACTATAGTAGACAATATAATTACTTTAAAAAGAAAAAACTAAAAATTCTGCTGTGTAATGTAGATCAGATTTTATAGGAATGTTTGTATGCCTTCCAAAAGTGACTATCAAGCTGTTTTGTTATCTAGTAATTTGAGAGAATGCATTTTTCTTCCCATAATACTGTAGCTCCGATCTTTTTGAAAGATCTTTAACTTAAAAAAAGGGTTTATTTTTGTTAATATGTTTATCACTTAATTTTTTGTTTAGTTAGTTTTTCTACCCATGATTAAATACATTATGGAATCTTTAAAAAGGATAATTGGAATATGCAAAAGCATTAATATTAGTACACATTTGTCTAGGACTTTTTTTCTTGTTTATCAGGCTGCAAACCTAGGAAAAACTAATTTTATTTTGGGATAAAATACTATACAGTTTTTAAAATATTCAGTGATAAGTATTAGCATCTTTTAAAAAAATTTTCATTGGTACATTAGAGTGAGCTTTTTAATGTCCTTTATGGGGACAATAGGGTTATTGCTTCAGTTCTCTAGCTGGTTCTTTTAATCTGGGTCTTTTTTCACCATAAACTATTGTTCTTATTACTGACAGGCAAGTCTTTCTAAACCACTGTATTCATCATAACTCTCAACTGTATTTTATCTCTCTGGAATATGAATTCATATAGATTTTTATGTCTTTTTTTTCTATTAATCTCTGAGCTTATAGAAAGCAGAAATCAATTTTATTTGTCTGTATGGCCAATATTATATTTGATGTTTAGTACATGTGAGGTAGTGACTTTCAAAGCATAAGTTCCAGTTTTAATAAAATCATAATGATTTCCTTCTAACATAAAATTGAGGACAAGCTATGAAGAATTCCCTCTTGTGTGCCTAAGAGTCAGAAAGCTGTCTCTCTGAATTGGGGAATAGAAAAGGTGAAATTTAAATTATGAAAGCGTATTTGCTTTCCAGCTTTAGATTATCACTTATCTAGTAGGCATAACTTTATTCTTTTAAATCATATATTATACTTTCATTTGTTCATTCAACAGATATTAATGTATGCAAAGCACTAAGGTAGATATTTGGCAAAGTAAATGTGAAATATAGAAAGTCTACTCTTTAGATTTCTAGTCATATAGTCTTAGTAGTCAGAAGATATTAGAAATAATGAAATAGTAAAGTAGTTAAACAAAAGCATATGTGAGTCATTGCTTAAAAAATAGAATGGAAACTGTAGCATATGATTCTAGAGTCCACTTTCCCAGCTTGTTTCCTGGTACTGGTCTCTAATTTTACTGAAGTATCTTTCATTTCTCAGCATGCCATCCTCTTATTTATATATGCCTATTACCTCATCTATGCTTTTTCTTCCTTTATAAAACTTCCTTCTTTAGAATTCTCTACACTTATCTGTCAGATAGTCTTATTTTCTTTTCAGACTGTTTCTGTATGCTTTCTGAAAAACTCCTTGTCTTCTAGGGCACATTGTGTGAACCTCTAATAGTGTTTAACTCTATTAATTGTAACAATAACTAACATTCATTGAACTCTCACTATGTTCTGGTCCTATGCTCAGAGCTGTTCCAGCATCATCATGTATAACCATAAAAACCATTATGAGGCACATCCTTCATTCACATGAGGCAAATGAGGCTTAGCGAGCTTAAGTAATTTGTTCAAGTTCCCATAGATGGTGAGGATTAAAAATGGTAAACTGTCTCAATCCAAAGCCCATAATCATAAACACTCCTCCATATTGTCTCCAAAGATGCACAGACAGACAGTTCTGCTCTCTTATTGTACTTTTAGCTCCTGGAAGATAGAGACTATGTCATTTCAAGTTTTAAAACAAAATTGCCTCATTCAGGGCACATTCAGGCATGCCACATAGTAGATGATCAGTCAATACTGAATTAATGAATAAGTTAATATATCAAATAATACACGTTAGAGGGATCACTCCAGAGTAAAGGGAATAAAGCAGTCTTATAGAGAAGATGAGAGTAAACTGAGCATTGAAATACGTACATGGGCAAAAGAGAGAGATTAACCCTACAGACTATCGGGAGGGTAACAACAGAATCATGAGAGAATTCTTAGAATTCTGGCAATACTTAGGAAAAAACTGAGGTTTCTTATTACAAAGAGAAACAAGGCAATATATTATACATATGCATATACATAAATAGTGATGTAATCTTACTCATGATTATTAACATTTTTCTGAAGATACATGCCAATGTAATTTGATGAAATAAAGAAATAAGTATTTGAAAGGGAGCAGGAAAATTATCATTATTTACCAATGATATCATTCTTTACAGAGAAAACTGAAGAGAGTTATTTAAAAACAATAAAAACAAAAACAAAATAGAATTCAATTAATGTGGCAATATAATATACTAATAGAAATAATTTAATTGCCTTCCTATATTCCAGTAAATACTATTTGGAAGATAAATTGGAAGTAAATACTCCATTGAAAATAGCACCAAAAATAATAAAATTCTTAAACTGTACATTAAATATGTAAGATGATTTAAAGAAAATTAGAAATGTTTGTGGTATACCCACACACAAATCTTGAAGAAATGTAATAGCAGTAGACCATAATCCTGGATAAGAAGAATCAGTTTCTTAAAGATGTTAAATTTCTCCAAGTTAATCTATAAATTGATTTCATTTCAATAAATATCAATTGGGTTTTTTAAAGAATTGTGACAGATGATTTATAACACTTAGGAGAAAATGAACAAATAAGATAAGCCAGGAAACTTTGGAAAAGTAAGAATAGTAAGGAGGTACTAGTCCAATCAGATGTTAAAGCATATAAAACTACAATAATTAAAAGGGATTCTATTCTAACAAATTTTAAAGTATATTGCATAGTAACTCTATATCTAGTTTTTTAAGGGACCTCCGTACTGTTTGCCATAGTGGCTGCACCAGTTTACATTCCCACCAACAGGAGGGTTCCCTTTTCTCCACATCCTCTCCAGCATTTATTATTTGTATACTTCTTAATGGTGGCCACTCTGACCAGTGTGAGGTGCTTACTTAGCCCAACTGAAGGGTGCTTGATGGACCTGAATATCAGATTTGAAAGTGGAATTGCTGAACCTTGTCTGGACAAACAACAGTATACAGAAGTCCTTCATGTGGTGAAAGAGGAAAATCAAAGAATGGTGAGATTAGTACTAATGCTGGAACAATAACCTCTTTCCAGAAATGTTCTCAGAGAACACGGACCATGCATGCCCAAGACTCACAGTCAGCAACTGAGCCTTCTGGACACTCCACAGTGCTGAGGCAGCACTGAGAGCGTTCAAGAGGCAGCACAAAAGGGAACCCTCCTACACTATTGGTGGGAATGCAGTTTGTGCAGCCATTGTGGAAAACAGAATGGAGATTCCTCAAAAGACTAAAAATAGATTTACCATATAACCCAGCAATCTCACTCCTGGGCATATATCCAGAAGGAACCCTAATTCAAAAACACCTGCACACCAATGTTCGTAGCAGCACTATTTACAATAGCCAAGACATGGAAACAACCTAAATGTCCATCAACAGATGACTGGATAAAGAAGATGTGGTATATTTATACAGTGGAATACTACTTAGCCATAAAAATTACAACATAATGCCATTTGCAGCAACATGGATGTCCCTGGAGAATGTCTTTCTGAGTGAAGTAAGCCAGAAAGAGAAGGAAAAATAACATATGATATCACTCATATATGGAATCAAAAAAAAAAAAAAAGACAAATGAACATATATATAAAAGAGAAACAGACTCACAGACATAGAATACAGACTTGTGGTTGCCAGGGGGGAGGGGTGTGGGAAGGGATAAACTGTGAGTTAGAGCTTTGCAGATACTGACTGGTATATATAAAATAGATAAACAAGTTTATACTGTATAGCACAGGGAAATATATTCAATATCTTGTAGTAGCTCATGGTGAAAAAATACAAAAATGAATATATGTATATTCATGTATGACTGAAGAATTATGCTGTACACCAGAAAGTGACACGTTGTAAACTGACTATAACTCAATTAAAAAAAAAAAAGAGTTGAGGCAAATTTCCCAATTGCTCTTAAGCCTTTATTATTATTATTATTATTATCATTATTATTGTTACTACTAATTTAAAGCTAAATAAAATTCATATTGAATCAAGAAATACATTGTAAAGCTACAGAAATCAAAGTTTGATACTGTAGCATGTAGTCAATTAGATGAATGAACAAAATAAAAATCAAGTAGCAGATCCAAATATACAGAACATTTCAGTATATAATAAAGGTAGCATTTGTAATCAGTGGGCAAAGATAAATCAGTAAGTAGTTTGGGATGTACTGTATCATCTAGAAAAAAAATTGAAGTTGTATCTCTCCTTTGTCACATTTTATACCAAAATTAATTCCACAGAGTAAGCAAAACCCAAAGCCATAAAAGAGCTATAAGAAAACACATAAAATTTGTGTTTAAAGATTTGTGTTCTAAAAAAAATTCAATCTCAAGATTGGAAAGATCTAATTATATCACATACTTGAAGAAATAAAATGTAATAAATATGAACACATACAAATAGAACAGAACTCCACTTGTAATAATAACATAGCAAAAAAATAACATCCAGAAAATACTAATCAAACTGAAAAAAAACCCAAGTTTTTCAGTGTATATGTCCAACTACCATTTGTGGGAATGAAAAAAAAAGAATATATTTATATATATTATTGAATGAAAACAGAGAGGTAGCAATGATTGACTCTGGAAGAAAAATGAATTTCTCTGTGGCAAGAGTAGGAATGAAATATACTTTTCCCTCTCTCTCTATATATATATCCTTTTGCATATTCTGAGTTGGGTGCTATGTCTATATTTTATCTTTAGATAAGAAATTATGCATACAAATTACTTAATTGTAATACATAAAAATGTTAGTGTGTATCTTGTGACAGATCTGTCCATAAAATGAAACCATTTGGTTTTCATTTATACTTTTTGCTTTTTTATCTTTTTCAGTGGAAAGACCCTATTTACTTTATTTTTAAATAAGGTACAAAATAATAGTTTATGAACAGTGATTCATATTTCTAAATCTAGTTTCTCATTGAAAAATACGGAGATAGTAACTGGCAGTAGTAAAAGGAACATTGAATCACTTTCTTCTTCATCTGTAAAATGAGGTAATAACCTATGCCTTGAGAATTAAGGAAAAGAGTGTTGTTAAGACACTTAGTGACATAAAAACTTTCAACATTTATGCGTTTCTTTAATCATATTTAATTTCTGTGTAGCTTACCACTCCTGCAGAGCCATTTCTGATACTTAACTAACACCATCTGTGATTGCTTAACAGATACTGATAGCCTCCAATATGCAGACCTATTCTAGGAACTGATGAAATATTAACTGTCATCAGACATCCTGGGAAGTGATACCAGTGGAGGGTGTTGTGAAAGTAAAGTGGAGGAACATAGAAGAGGATGCCTAATTTAGCCATGGGGAGTCAGGAGATACTTCTCTGAGAAGCGGACTGCTTAAGCTGTATCTTAAACCTGGAGTACAATTTAAAGAAAATAAGGAATGGGATTTACATTAATTTGCGGTTTCAAGTAGCACAGAATACGGTTGGAATGAAGCAGATACATAGAAATGTGGTAAGAATTGATTAAACTTTATGGGGCCACAAGCACTGTATCTCATGCTAGAGTGAGTTTAAATTTTGAAAAACTTAAAAAAAAAACCCTACATTGTCAGATTTAAAGGTTCAAAGATACTCAGAGAAGCTGTCAGTTTAGGCAAGATGGAGTGAACTTATTTTTTTCTTCTCCTCCCTGCTAAGTATGACTGTAACTTCTGAAGATAATGCAAGAAGTAAGAAGAAGAAAATCCTGAAAGATGGTAAGAAGGAAAATTGGTTTGATATCCTGGAACTGGAGGAACAGCACAGAGAAATGGCATCTTCAGTCTCTCACACAGTAGCAAGATGTTATCCAGACCCAAATCTTCATAGATCCAAACCTAGCAACAGGAAGCAACCCAGGTAGATGTATGCCTCCTTTGGATCAAACAAGAGTTCCTACTAAAAACCATGGCAATCTCTGTTTTTCTGTACCACTCCAAGGGAAGCACTTTTCTTCTCTGCAGCATGTGAGACTTACCTCTTCAGTGGACAGATACAGTGTAGCCAGATGGCACCCACCAGAGGGATCCCAGCACATCAGCTGGCCCAGCTCTAGTAGACTCTGTCCATGCAGGCTTGAGACTCTCTTACCCCACAAGGAAATACACGCCATGGGCAAGAGAGATCCCATCAAAACAGTTCTTCCTTCAGGCTTGAGACCTTTTGTCCCCACCCAGATACATCATGGATGCCCAGAGGAACCTGTGGCAGGGATCCTGACGCAACCAGCACACATCCTGAGAAGTACTTTCTGACCCAAATTGACAGGAAGATTCTGCCACAGTAATGTTTGGCTCAGAAAGCCTCTTTGTACCTGCAGGCCTGAGACCTTCCATCAGCACAAGAAACACCCAGTGACTGGCCCTAGGAAACATCTTTTGCCTTCTCAAGCACTGCCAGCAAAGACAGAAACACCAAATAAACTAAAAAGATCAAAATAACACTGCAAATGCTCTGAAAATTAAACTGTCATTGAAATCACAGCTCCAAAATGTAAGCAGAGATCTGTGCACTAAACCTAAAGAAGGCAACTTCCTGCTAGAGTGGAAAGATTTATATAGATTGCAGAGGTTTTTTTTAGCATAGTAAACAAAATACCCAAGATATAATCATAAATCACCCATTATAATAAGAAAAAGAAAGATTATGATTTAAATGAGAGAAGACAATCAAGAAATGCCAACATAAGATGTTGAAATTATCTGACCAAGATTTTAAAACAGCCATCATGAAAATGCTAGAATATTGTATTATAAGTTGTTTTAGAATGGAAATTGTAGAAATGGAAAATACAGTAGCAGAAATTTGTGGACGAAACCCTCCTCACCTCCCAAAAAAACTTGTTGAATAGGTTCATTAATATAGTGGAGATGGCAGAGGATAGAATTAGTCAACTAGAGACCAGGTCAATAAAGTTTACTTAATCTGAAAAGCAGAGATAAAATAGGCTTAAAAAAAAAAGAAAAAGAAAAGTAATAGCCATGGAGACCTGAAGGACAATAACAGAAGATCCAACATTCATATCATTGACATTACAGAAAGAGAGGAGAAAAAGTAGACCTGAAAGAATATTTTAAGAGTTCATGGCTAAAAACTTTTTAAATTTTAGAAAGACACATATCTACACATCCAAGAAGCTGAAAGTACCCCAAATATATTAAACTGAAGACATCCAAGAAAAAAACACATCATAAACTCTTGAAAGCAGCCAGTGAAAAGTTATGCATTATTTATAGGGAAACACCTATTAGAATGACAGCAAACTTTTCATCTGAAACCACTGAGGCCAGAAGAAAGTATCACATCATTTTTCAAGTGCCAATAAACAAAAACAGATGCAAATTTTATATCTGATGAAAGTGATCTTCAGGAATGACGGGGAAATAAACATATTCTTAGATGAAACAAAACTAAAGGAATTTGTCACTAATAAACCTACTCTTCAAAATTTGCTAAGTGAACTTTTTCAAATACTAATGAAAGGGTTAAAGGAAGAATATTGGAATATCGGAAAGGAAGAAGGAACAACAGAAAGAACAGAGATATAAATGTGTTATTATATATGACTATTGTTGACTATCCTTTTCTTCATGAGTTTTGCACATTACATTTGATAACTGAAAACAAAAATTTCCACCGTCTAATACTTAAGACAATTATATTTAAAAGTAAGGATGGTAAAGGGACCTAAATGGAATTGAGATTTCTATATTTCACTTGAAGCATTAATAAAACATTAATACCAATAGATGTATTAAGTCACATGAGTATACTGTAATACCCAAAGCAACCATTTCAGAAATTACACAGAAAGATAGACTCAAAAACACTATAAAGAGATGTAATCAAAAAAAAAATGTTTAAGTGGCTCACAGGGAAACAAAAAATGAGAAACAGAGGTATAAGTAATTAAAGAAACAAACAAAACAAATAATGAAATGGCAGATTTAAACCCTAATATATCAATAATTACTTTAAGTATAAATGGTCTGAATACATCAGTTAATGACAGCAATTGACAGAATGCATAAAAAATGTGTCCAAAGTACATGCTATCTACAAGAAACTCATTTCAAACATAATACCATAGGTAGGTTGAAAGTAAAAGCATAGATAAAGATATATGCAAACATTAATGTAAAAAATTAGGAAAGGCTATATTAATATCTCATAAAATTGACTCCAGAACAAAGAAAATTAGTAGAGAAAAAGAGGAATATCACTTATCATAAAAACAATTTGCCAGGAAGACTTAATCCTCAACAGTAGAGCCTTGATACACATGAGACAAAACTGATACAACAGAAAGGAGAAATGGGAAAATCCATAATTACATTTGGGAACTTCAGCACCATTCTTACAAGCAACCGACAGAACTACAACACAGAAAATCAGCAAGGATGTAGAAGATCTGAAAAACACAATCAACCAACAAGTTTTATTTAATATTTATAGAACATTTAGTTACAACACCAGAATACTTTTTCTTTCCTGAAGTGTTTATGAAACAATCATCAAAATAACCATATCTTGGATCATATAAGAAACCTGAACAAATTAAATATCAATATCCTGATTGTAATATTATAATATAGTTTCAGAAATGTTACTCTTAGGAAAAAATGTTTAATTTACTTGAAATTAGTGTATTTAGAGAAAAATATCTCACCCAATTAGGAATAAAAATGTGCCTGACATTTAATGCATCAAAATGGAGGGACTTTGATTTTTTTTTGCTTAACATCTCTATATTCAAAATATAATGCAAAGCCACAGTAATGAGATGGTGTGGTGTTTGCAGAAGAATAGACAAACAGTTTAACTGAACAGAATAGAGAGCCCAGAAATAGTCCCATATAAAAATAGTCTACTGATCTTTAATAAAGAAGCAAGGATAATACAATGGAGAAAAGATAATCTTTTCAACAAATGGTATCGGAACAACTTGGACATACACATGCAAAAAATAAATCTAGACACAGATCTTACCCCCTTCACAAGAATTAACTCAAAATGGATCACACACCTAAACATAAAACACAAATATAAAACTCCCTGAATTTGTATATTTAAAATCTGGTCAAGAACCTGAGCAGACACTGTATCAAAGAAAATATACAAGTGGCAAGTAAGCATATGGAAAGATGTTCCACATCATCTTCACCATCAGAGAAATGCAAATCAAAATATTAATGAAATACCTTTACACATCTATTACAGTGCCAAAATCCAGAACACTGACAATATGAAATGCTAATGAGAATGTGAAGCAACAGGAACTCTCATTCATTGCTGGTGGGAATGCAAAATGGTACAGCCACTTTGGAAGACAGTTTGACAGTTTCTTACAAAACTAAACATACTCTTACCATAAAATCTAACAGTCATGCTCCTAGGAAATGAAAACACATAAAAGCCTGTATATGAATGTTTATAGCAGTTTTATTCATAATTGTAAAACTTGGAAGCAACTGAGATGTCTTTTCAGTCAGTGAATAGATAAATAAACTCTAGTACATCCAGACAATGGAATATTACTCAGTGCTAAAAAGAAATGAGCTAGCAAGCCATGAAAAGACATAGAGGAAATTTAAACGCATGTCACTAACTGAAAGAAGCCAATATGGAAAGACCATGTACTGTACAACTCCAAATATGTGGCATTCCAGAAAAGGCAAAGGTATGGAGACAACGAAAAGATCAGTGTTTGCCAGGATTTGGAGAGAGAAAGGGATTAATAGACAGGGCACAGAGGATCTTTAGAGCAGTAAAATTACTCTGTGTGATACTATAATGATGGATACATGTTATACATTTTTCCAAACCCCAGCCCATAGAATGAGCAACACCAACAGTGATCCTAATGCAAACTATGGACCTTGGATGATAATGATGTGTCCCTGTATATTCTGTAAGTGTACTGCTTTCATGCAGGGTGTTGATGATTGGGGAGGCTCTGCATGTCTAGCAGTTAGGGGTATATGGGAAACCTCTGTACCTTCCTTTCCGTGTTGTTGTGAACGTAAAAATGCTCTAAAAAATAAAGTCAAAAAAATATAATGCAATGTCAACAAAAATACTAATAGTTTATTAAAGAGTTAATATGTTAAGCCTCAGCTCTTTATTTGCATGTTTGAAGCTTTCATATTATTTTTTTGTATAGAAGATGTAATTCAGCAAATGTGAAAATTAAAAATATGAGATAAAAAGGATAGATATAGGATACTAAGGATATTAACAGTAAAAAAATATTATTTTATGAGGAACTCAGAGTGGTGAATCTCAAATTATAGTTTTTAACTGAGAGAAATTTTCACCTTTATACCATTGTTGAAGTTAATAACAGAAGGTAATAATATAGTCCATGTTTCGGATGTATCAAGGAAATTAAATAAGAAATTTAGTACATAGTTAAATGCAACTTAGGTAGAGTTCCTCTTCAGTTATTCACTGAAAGGTAATATTTTGGATCTATCCTAGTACATTCTATTGATTATAATGATTACAAAAATGAATTTTATTAGATGAATTTTCATAGAACCAGCCTTCTTTAGTGATTTTCTTTCAAATGATTCTTGGTTTATGAAAGATGTAAAACAAAGGACAACTTATCTTCCAAATCTTCAAATTGATATGCAATTAAAAGTATTAATATCTCTTGTTTGACAGTTCTTGTGCTGGGTGTTTTCATAGACTTTCCCATTCTTTTAAATATTATAATAACCAAGCAGTGTAAGCCTCCAGAATTTTTAAATAAACTTTAGATAACTTTCTAGCAGAAAGATTCTATGTCTACTAGAAATTTTGCCATATTGCAAATGTTGGCTTTTCTCCTTTTCTTTATTCTTCCTAGTTCATATTGTTGTTGTTGTTACTTAATCAGAAACAGATTTCTCTCTAAATACAAAACTTTATTTTCCCCCCTTAGCAACCTACATTACTCTCCTTGGTTTCACCATTTCACGCTTTCTCATCTCATTCATTCAATCTCTTTAACTCCGCTAAAAGGACAGCCTCAAATAGTTTATTTTTCCAAGACCACATACCCAGTTAAAGACATACTGACTGAAGACTTCTAGATAAGAATCAGTTCTCATCTATTATATTAACCTGTGTCTATGAAAAAGAAATCCTCTTTTAAAGGAATATATGTGCCTATAAATTTTTTCTTTTGGATATGGGAACGTATCATTCCCACTTACTAAATAGATGCATTTCTCAGAAGGATGAAGCTAACAAATTATAGAGAAAGAAAGATCATCCAGGCAGTAATTTAATTTAAGTTAATCAACGTTGTTATATTGCTGGCCCAGATTTTTTGTTAATATCTCATAATCTTACAAGTAAGGGCTATTAATATCTACATGTAAGCATTATATATAATGAAATATGAGTTATTTTCAGATGAGGAAAGCCAAATTTCAGAGAGGATAATTAACTTGTTGAATTTCTCACACACTGGTAAGTGGTGAACCTGAGACGAGGAGGTATGGGTTAAGACTCAAGATCCCGTCTTCTTTCCACTACTCCATGGCCATGAGATAGAGAATATGCGCAGATATAATATTCTTTTTAGCCTATAATTATATGTTTTGCAACATTATTGAAAGAAAAATCACCTTGGTTCTTGGCATCTGCCCAGATGCTGATTTAATATGTCTCGTGGTGGAATTTACTAACTTCTGCACTTACTGAACCAATGGGAAAGAAAAAGTTTCCCAGGGCCTTGTGGCTGCCAAAGGGCTATCGTGAATTATTGTAAATATAAATTATCCCCTTGCTAGGATGCAGAGATTACTCTCATGTTAGAAATAGTCAAATGTGAATTGGCTCATTTGGTAGGCATTGGTGACAGGTCCATTGCCTTAATTGGCCAACTGCAAATCATTGTATTTTGAAGTTTTAACTGTATTATTTGATTCATTTGACATCATACATCTTTATCAAAAGTACATAATTCATAAGAACACTTCTGTAGTTATACTGGCAAATTTCTCTGTTTGTTTCAATAAGATGAGCAGTTTGTACAAATTAAAGTATACAGAAGGTAGCATGTGCATATATTCTGTGTTAGGACTTTTTAGTATTTGTGTAGCTGTACTATTTTATAACTTCCTGTGCTTTAAGGTTGATAGTATTTCTTCCATCCCACATCTTATATGTAGGCTTGAATTTTCCTTTTAAGAATTAACTATTTATTCATTCACTAATTATTCATGTTAAGAACTAATGGATTTAGTGCAGTTGTAATGATGCAGTTATTTTAAATTGAGAAATGTTGAAATAACTGTATTTATAAAATTTGCTGAAGTGGATAATTGTATGAATTTTATGTGAAAAGTTAAGCTCTGTAGTTTTACATTGTAGTGATTAACAGCTAATATTTGGGAATCAAACTACTGTGCCTTAAACATTTATTAGTTTTGTGACTTTGGGACAGCAAGTTAAAATATCTAAGCCTCAGTTTCTTTAACTACATAATCAGAATTACAATACTACCATCATAGACTTGAAGTGAGGACTGAATGAGATGATCAATTTATAACCTATAGAGAAATAATAAATTCTAGCTACTATCTTTGTTTTTGTTGGATTTGAATATTATCAACTGATCTATTTATCCAACACAGATACCATATAAGTCTATACGTTAAATATATTTTTTTCATTTCTTTAATAATTTCTTGATGTATTTTAGAAGAGAAGCTAAACGGTGTGTAATCTGCCAAACAAGATAAATAAATCTATAGTATTAACTCTGTAACTTACAGGGATTTTCTATATTACATATTTTGAAATTTTAGGGAATTTAAGGCAGAAATAAAGTGAACTTGTCTAAGTAAGTTTGTATAGAAATTGACCTGCAGAAAACATTCTGATCAGTCAATTCCATTTGGAAGATTAAAGTAGGTTATAAAATTACTTTTTAAGGGCCTAGTAAAAATGATGATGTCTACTCTTCTCAAATCAATAGTGAATGATGAGAAAACTTATTTATTCTTTTGCCTTTTTGTCATCCAAACTTTATTCTGTTGCAGAATAAATTTATTCAATTGTAGAATTTCAGTGCTACATTGAAAACAAATATATAAAAATATTACTTAATAATCACCTCTGAGATAATTTTTGAAAAGTAGTTTATGTATTCTTATATAGTTCCCCATATTAGGTGTAGGAAGGAACTTCGAACTATCAAAGGAACTTGGTTTCAGTATTCTGTAACTGTTAATTTTATTATGGTCCACTTGATGGCAGTATAGCACTTGGAAAAGACACAATCTTGGGTGAATTTTATGCTTGGTTTCTTGTGTAGTAATAGTATACAGTTAAGACTTTTGACTGAAACATAAATTATAACTTATTTTCTGCTAATACCTAAGTGGTTATAATCCAGAAGTGTTTTTGTGAAGGAACCAAACTTGAACATAGTAGAACTGTGATATGTCAGAGAAGAGGTACTCCTGAGAAAAGATGAAACTGAGGTTTTCTAGGATTTAAAATTCATGACTCTGAAAGATTTTTAGCTTTTATCATACTTTTTTTTTTAGAAAAAAGAATAGCTGAATTAAATATCTAAAATATGTATAAAATATCTTTTTATTTAAAATTTTTTCTTCCAGTTGTATTGAGATATAATCAGCATACAGCTTGTATAAGTTTAAGCATAATGACCTAACTTACATACAGCATGCAGTGATTACCTCAGTAAGTTTAGTGACATCCATAATCTCATATAGATACAAAAGAAAGAAAAAAGAAAAAAATTTCCCCTTGTAATGTGAACACTTAACTGTCTCAACAACTTTCTTATATAACATACAGCAGTGTTTGAAGAGACACATGCACCCCAGCATTCTTAGCAGCACTATTTATAGTAGGCAAGACATGGCAGCACAAGTAAATTTGAAAAGTAATCCATTTTCATTATTTAAAAAATTCAAATAGGGCATACATGGAAAAAACTAAAACTCCCCCTGGAACACTCCACCTGCATTCTCAAAGAAGGGATAACTGTTAGGGGTAATTGTCAATCAACCGTGATTGGATTAAGATGATGTGGTATATATGCACAGTGGAGTATTACTCAGCCATAAAAAAGAATGAAATACTGCCGCTTGCAGCAGTGTGGATGTACCTAGAGAGTATTATGCTTAGTGAAATAAGACAGAGAAAGACAAATACTATATGATATTACTTATATGTGGAATCTAAAAATAATACAAATGAATGTATATACAAAACAAAAACAGACTCACAGATATAGAAAACAAACTTGTGGTTATCAAAGGGAGAGGGAAGAGGGAGGAACAAATTAGGGGTATGGGAGTATATGGGAGTAACAGATACAGACTACTAAATAGGAAATAGATAAGCAACACGAAAATACTGTACAGCACAGAGAATTATATTCTTTATCTTGTAATGGAATATAATCTGCAAAAATACTGAATCACTATGCTATACACCTGAGATTAATATAATGTCATAAATCAATTATATTTCAATTAATAAAAAAGCAGTGTTAGTTATATTAATAATATTGTACATTATATCCCTAGTACTTATTTATCTTATAACTGAAATTGTATACTTTGGACCACCTTTATCCCCCATACAAAGATATAGATTCTCCACATGGTACATTTCATCCCATGACTCATTTATTTTGTAACTGCAAATTTGTACCACCTAAGCATTCATCATTCTTAATGGTATTTTCACTTATAGAAAAAGGTAACCAGGGACTGCGTTAAAGAAAAGAATGTTGATTCATTGGTTGAGGTCAAGTAATAAGCTTAAGTTTTGAAGAATCCTAGTGTTTGTCACAAAAAGAATTGATCACTAATGGCTGGATATATGTTTCTACTTTTGTTTCACTGGTCTTATTTAGCAGGCCAGTTCCTTCACTAGCAATGAAGAGTAAAAGGTCATTTTCTGCTTCTCAACTTCTAAAGCTTTATTGAAAATAAGTCTCTAATAATGATACTCAAAATATTTTTATCAGAAAGGGAGAAAATTACCCTGTCCTTACCATCAAAACTATTACTTCAATGATTAAATCAACCTTCTATAAAGTACTTAAAAAATATGGAGTCCTTGGGAATCATCTGATTTTGAAACCTAATCAATAGAACCTTGCTGAGATATCTCAGTTCTTAGCTGAAGCTTAATTGTAAGTATGCAACAAGGAAAAAAAAAAAACCAAAACCCTCAAAACTTTTTGTAAAATAACATTTTGACGAAAGATGTTTGAAAATGAGTGTAAATAATACAATATGTCAGATAGTCACCTCAATATGATAATCTTTTTGTTTTCTGAACATTTGGTTTACTTTTACATATTTAAATTACCTCAACTTAGGTTTTAGTTTTAAAATAAAGCATTTTAGTTTTAGATAAAAAAAAGCAAAGATATGTACTCCGTGTGGTCAAAGTGCTTCTGTCTAGAGTCAGGTCACTCTCTACCACCACTAACTAGCTGTAAGGATTTGGCCAGATTACTTAATCACATTTTTCTCACCTAAAATTTGAAATTATTTATGTTACTTGTTAATACATAAAAGTTCTTACAAACAGTTCCTGGTACCAAATAATTTTCAATAAATGTTACTAATTTTATCTTTTCTAATAATAATTTGAAAATAATGTATTCAGTACTTGAGAAATATTTGTGGACTAGTACATTTAAAAATAGATCTTAAATTTTAGTAGGAAAAGAAGTTAAGTTGATATTTTATGTTGATTTTTATTGCCTAATTTATCATAATATAATGTGAGTTATATTATTAAAATAAAGGATAGTTGATGTTTTAGGCAGAAAATTAATTTGAAGGAGAAACAAATTTGAAGTTTTTATAATAGTAAAGATAAAATTTTAGTAGAATGTCTATAATTTCAGTTGTGTTGGAAACATGACAGAGACATGGTTGAGATGGAGATTGTAAATACTTAATTAAAAATAATAATCAACAAATATTTATTGATTACCTCAAAGGCACTTAGGTCATCATAGAAGATGCCAGGAATTATAAATGATCACTTCATCCATTAGACACTCAAAAAAATTTGGAGCTATATCTGTAAAATTCATTAAAAGATAGTTAAATAACATGTGATGACAGTAATTTGGTCACATGACACATGTGTTCAATTGCCCAATGAGCATTATAAGGCAAGATGCATTATGAATTCAGAGAGAAGACACAACATGCCTGAATACTGCTGAGAAGGATTAACGGAAGAGATTATATATTAATTGAGCCTTGAATAGTAAGTAAGATTTGGATTGCAGTAATAGAAGGAAGACCATCCAGGGAGAGGAAATGGTGTAAACAATCATTAGTTCACATTACTCAAAGGGGGAATGATGCTAATTAAACAATTTTGAATAAAATACAATGTTTGAAAATGCTTTAAAATTGTAAACTACTATAAAAGTTAGTTATCATTATGTACTTTAGAAAAGCATCGTTAAATTCCTTAGAAGATCCTTATTTATTTTCTAGAACCAGTAGTTTCTATTTATTGAGCACATAACCTCTAGAGAACGTGAAACTGTGATGGTTTGTAGGGTGTGATCAGCCTTGACTATAGTTTTGTGGTAGACAAATTGTGCAGTCAGTAATCTGCACTTAGATAATCAAAAAACACCTACATTTGGGGCATATGTTTGTTCTGTAAAGCAGTGATCTTGGAGATGTGGACGGCTCATCATTCTTTTCTGGTGTTTTGTCTGGTGAGGTTCAAGAGTAAATTCAGCAGAAAGGGGCTCTTTGTGGTTGTGTTTCTGTCAGGAGCTACCCATCCCTACCTGATAATGGTCAATATATTGCCTATAAATTAGCATACAATAAAACTTGTATTCCTTCAGATAAAAATTATGTGCATTTTCAATGTAGTACTTAACATTAAAATTAAGTTCGTTTACAGCACTCTACTTTTATCATAATATTTTAATTTACTTTGAAACCATAATCAAGAGAAACAAAATAGAATGATTTTTACTGTATTAATTTATACAACTCCACATATCTGTATACCCATAGTTCATATCACAACACACTTGGAATGTAAGTTTCTCAAAATAAATCAAATGCAGTTTTCCAGCAACATGAAAACCTGTTCTTTTTATTTCCGAAGACTGGCACTGTTCAAACGTATACAATGCTTTCTCCGCAGTAGTAGGGAAATACTTTATCATAGTAGTTAAAAAGTAAATTACTAAATTTTTGTTTTTCAATTCTGGTTTTGCCATTGTGTGACATATGACAAAATTCAGCCTCAGTTTCTTCATGTACAAAGCAGAAATAAGCATATGCGTATGTGAAAAATGTGTGTGTACTTATGAGGATTGAGATAATAACTGCTACTAATTTTTATTATTACTTCAAGTCTCAGAATACAGTAGGTGTGTGTAATACTGTATAACTGTCAGCAACCATTGGGAGTTGTGTGGCTTCTGTTACTCTATTATTTGCTTCTGTTCCTTCTTCTGCCCCCTTTATTTCCTATATGTTCTACAACATCTAGCTTAAATAAACTTACAACATTTCATTCTATTTATCTTCTTTGGCTGTTCTCAGGAACTTTGAATTACCTTCAAATGGGAAAAGACAGCTTATTCCTCAAAATAAGTCTAGACTAAACTCTTAATCAGTATTATGATAGACCTGGAGGCTGTTGGGAGATACTTCATGGATCTCGTTTGTTTCTTGGGAGCAGAGACACAAATCTTCCTGTCTGCCTTAGATTTCACACTACTTTTTCAAGGATGTTTGTATAGTGAAGTCTGTCTTAGAAGATATATTTAGTGCCTCTCTCCTGAACAAAAAGCAGATTTGTTTTTTTCCTCACTGTAATCATAGCTCCCTCTAGGGCAAAGTTTAGGCAAACTTACTTTCCACTTTAAAGGATTCAAGTGCTCTAAGCTCGGTGTTGCTCTCTTTTGGTACACCCCTGTGTGTGTGCAGGCATCTTTTGGCCCTCTGTGTGACACTCTGTGAGAATTAGGGCTCAGAGAACCCATGCAGATGTTGACATTCTTGTTATTACTACTGCCATGAGTAATAATGTCCTTTGTTTCTGATACAGAGATCTTGTATCTTATATCAGCATTCATAAAACTAAAGTTTGGCCAGATAATACCAGCACATATAGTACAGTCTCAGATCCCTCACAGTTCTTGACATGGATCAAGGGAACAGAGGGAGTTTTGGTGAAAAACAACTCAGCATGCCAAAATGGTACACAAAAGGTGTGTAACATAAACTCATCCAGTTAAAACTATATCTACAATTTAAGAAAACATTTGGTGTTTTTCAGTTATCACCAAAAAGGTAAAAAATGATGGTAATAAAATGGTTTAGAAACATCAATTATGTACCTAAATTTCTTGATTTAGAGAGACCAAAGGCAAGGATTTACTGAAAATGATCACATATTGATTACAAAAATATCACATATCTAGTTCTTAAATCTCTTTCTTCAGAATATTGGAGTGCGACCAAGTTAGTTAGAAAACAGTTCCTACTACATGCTTTCCAACAATTTCCTTCCTTTCCCACTGGTTTCTCCACTTTTCTGGCTCTGACTCAATATGGTCATCCCAACCACAGGTATCCCTGTGGTGGTTTTTGATCCTCAGTCTCCTTATTTCTGACTTCCAGGAGCTTTTCATAAAGTATCAAGGCATCACTCTAAGGGCTGCAGTTTGATTACAATGAACCAGGCTTTGTTCCTTTGCAGTAAGTATAGTATGACATTAATAGCTTCATACAGAAAATGCCTTCTAAGTTGTATGAATACATTAATTTTGTCAATCTGTGGATTTGTAGATTTGTCCTAGGAAAATTGCAAATTGAGCAACTATACATTATCATTTAAAGTGAATGGATCTCAAATATTTATTTAACATTTAATATTGTACCTACTATTGTTTACAAGTATTAATGCATTAATTCACATAATGATTCTTTTATCCCTGTTTTACATGTGAGACAGCAGAGGCACTAAGAAGGTAAATAACTTGCCTCAGGTTGCACAGCTCATATATGGCAAAGCTGGGACTCAATATGTGTGAAGGAAATAAAGTTGAAATGCCCCAGTCCTTGTTTTCCAGTTGAGACTGACAAATTTTAGAGCAGTTCTCTTCTTGCCAGTTTCTAATCAAGCATTTGTCATAGTACTTTGTAATCATCTGATTTTATTATTTCTCTAAATAAACAGTAGGCACCCTGGGAACAGGAATATCTTTTGTCTGTTAAATTGTGGGGTTTTTTTCTTTTTCATTTTAGTATTGTAAATCCTGAAGGGATACTAACAGAATTTTTGGCATATAATAGGTGCTACATAAATGCTTGTTGATCAGTATGTGGTCCCTAAAGTATGCCAGAACTTCAGGGATTTTTCTTTTGTTTTACATTTTCTGACTTTAGTGTACTCATGTGTTTGAGAAATTTATTCCAAAAAAAAAAAAGAACCCCAAACACTGCTTACCCAAATACAACTTGTCATGTTAGCTGTGATTTGGTAAACGTAGACTTGAAAATCTATGAAACAATACACAGTGAAATTATTTTATTACTAATTTATAACCTACAATTTCAAACTTAAAATATTGTACAATTTTCTTTAATGTGATTGTCTCCAGTTTGTTTTCCCAACTGCTATTGTATTAGAGCTTTTCTGTAGTCATCTAATGTTGCCAGCTAGAGTGTGGAAGAATTATCTTTTGAAAACATGTTTATTCTACAGAGAGATGGGAAAATAATGCAAAATAATTTTGATGGTAATATCATATTTATACTGTTGCAGTATCTCTTGAAAAAACTGTTTAGGGATACCCTTTGCTTTGTTACTTTTTCAAAAGTAGCATTTGTTATTTTAAAGTTGCCCTTATAAACTTTTTTTCCATGTTGGAAAGCAAGTGGAAGAACAAAAGTAGGAAATGATCTTGCTTTAGTAAATTGAGTTTATAAATTCTGTCTTTTTTCTTGTAACTTGGTGGGAAGAAAGAACTTTATACCCAAATTAAAAACAATTTCTGTGTGACACTTACATTTTTGCCTTTTGATAGACAATAATGTTGACTCCTGGGGTTAGAAGAAGGGTGTGGAGAGTAGAAGATGTGAGCCTTTTTGAATTACCTGCCTCTTTCCTCCAAACAGGGAATCCTAAATCTCCCTCTACTCACATTTTCCATACAAACCCCAATCCTATTTATTACCAAAGATTGAAGTTAACTGTCTTTAGTGATAGAAATTTGAAAATTGTATAAATTACCAGATGGAATGAAAGGTTGAAAACCACTAAAATAGATGGTGCTCTAGTATTACAAGATAGAAGAAAATTACAGTTTTAAAAACTTGATATTTTATTTATAAGTTGGTGAAAATGTAAGCGATGGAGTAACTTCTAAAGCCAACTTTTTACTAAAAATCAGCCCAAACATTACACAGAGCTTATATAGTAAAAAGTATCAGTAGTTTTATATCTTAAGTAATACTTTATATTTTAAAAATCCAGCTAATTTTACTTTAAATATTTAAATACACTTATTTAAAAATATTCATCCAGATCTTGCTCCATGACTTCTCTTTTTTAAAATTTTCATGGGAAATAGACTAAAAAAAAATCACAGAATTGTTAAAATAGGTTAAAAAAAAAGGGGGGGAAATTGGAAAGCAGAGTAGAGGAAGAGGAAAAATTGGGAAAATAATACAAGGCAAATGATCACAGGTGAGGCCAGTAAGCCTAGCTCTGAGCAGAGGAGTGTATGTGAAAGTGTGTGTATATATGTGTGCATATATATGTATATGTATAGATATATAGATAGTTCTCACATTTTTCTTCTACTTATCTCTCTCAATTTCTACCTGAATTAGTCAACGTGCAAAGTTTGTAGTTTAAAGACTTTTTGATTGTTTTAAATTGTTTAAATATATATATAAATATTCCTACAGTCTTTTTTCTTGGCATCATTAGTTGTATTTGTAAGATTATCTTTGCTTTAGTTACCCATTTAGCATATTATTATGAAATTAATAGTATGTAGAATAATAGTTTATTGCATTCTATGGTATTTTTATCTATTTTTTTCCTAGATAGTCTTGGCCAAAAATTAAATTTCAAAGCCAAAAATCATAAAGCTCAATGTTTCTGTAAAGACAAAACCAAAGAATGATTTAAATCTTGATTACCAATTAAGATGTTCAATATTCATAGCCATGGTAACAGTAAGATTTTAAATAGTGGCAATAGAATAGTTTTCATGATGTTACTGTCATTCATCATTAGCCATTTTTTTTTATAAAATTACAATTCTGTTTCCAAATAAAAAGACTGCTTTATATTCAGGATCCTTTATAACAACTGAAGATAAAGATTTCAGTATTTTAATCACTTTAGAATCAACATCATTATTTATTTTAAACAATGTATTTAATGCAAGAGTTTAATTACTTAGGTTTTTTATTATGCCCAGTGCAAAGTAGATTTAAATGATATAATCCAGACTGTTTTGTAAATTTTATACATAACAATTTAATTGGCTGAACCAAAAGTGGGTATTCTTAGAAACCAACCACATATAGTCAGTTGGTAGTCTTTTGTGGTAAGATGACTGAATGAAGAGAGATCACGGAATTCCCTTACTACAAAATTCAATGAAATGTGTGGATGTCATGAAAATCAAAACAGACAGAATATTCTCTTAACCTGTGACCATACAATACCACGCCTTTAAAATGAAGTTCCTCCAGAAGGGAAAGCAATTATTATGGACAGGAATAAAAATTCATGTGCACTAGTTTGGAACAATTGTATAATACCAACAGAATTATCAACATAAAAAAAAAGGAATGAGATATAAAAGTAAATGAGGAAATTGTAGTTATCTACTACTAAATCAGAAAGATGAAGGAAAGGAATGAAGAATAGAATAAACAGCAAACATCCAAAATACATTCTGGAAAAAAGATAAAAATATTTCATTCTGGAAAACAACAACAGCAGCAAAAACAACAATAAACAGAAGAAAATTTCACACAAGAACTGTGCATTTTAGTGCAGTGACTAAGCACTCAGTCTTTATAAGCCAGACTGATGGGGTGGAATGCCAGATCCCAGGGTGATCTTAAGCAAGTAACTTAATGTTTCTGTGTTTTAGTTTTGTCATATCTAATATGAGGATAATATTAGCATTTTCCTCCAGGATTTTTGTAGGAAAATTAAACGTATTACTATATGAAGTACAGTATCTAGTGGGTAGCCCAGTGCTATTAAGTTTTAGCTAATCATATTTTGTCTTTAGAAAAGCCTAAGGAAAAAAGAACTGAAAGAGAAATGCAAAGGAGAAATTAATTTTAAAGTAAGGCATCAAAGATAAAAGAATATATCAATATAAAAAAGTAGAATTTCTGGAACTAAGAATATAAAATGAGGAAAAAAAAAACAGCAAGGCCTTTGCAGGATTAATTTCATAATCATTATAAATGATTTGAAAGTTATGGCTGAAAACTGAGTTGATGACAGAAATGGAAGTTTCCAGAGAATAGTCCAATTGAATGTGGAGGGATATAGCAACAATTAAAATAACAACTCAATGGACAACATTTGAAATAAGCATGATGGGGTCTATGAAGTAAAGAACTTAACACATTTGAACAGAAAAAAGGCCTCAAGTATTTACTGCCATAGAAAGTTACTGAAATAAAAGAAAAGTAATAGTTTGGATTAAAAGGGTTACAGTATTTCAGGAAATTTATTACAAAATGATTGGCAGGATTGCATATAAAATTTCTGAAATTCAAAAATAAAGAATTTTACAAGTTTTCAGGTATTAATCTCAAATCTTTTTCAAAAGGAAAACATTTATGATGATCCTCAGACTTCTGCAGAAGAACACCAATGCCATAAGATAATGAATTAATAGGTATGAAATCCTGAGGAACAAATAGTACAATCCGAGAGTTTACACACATCTAAATTGTTGTTTGAATAGAGGCAATCAAAATGCTCAGACAGGTAGAAACTAAGGCAAGGTGACACCCATGATCACTTTGAGAAAAACCAAAAACAAATGAAATTCTGTCAACCAGGATCAGAATGAGTAAGATTTTGCTTTTTAAAAAAGGGGAATGGATTAGATTAAAAATATATGTGTATGCATGTCCATGTATGTGTACCTTTGTGTGTGCATGAATGTGTGTGTTTAAAGTTAATTCATTCCTTTTTTGTGTTTGTTTTCTAAGGAAAACCTTTTCCCTTCATAGCTTGGTTGACAGGGCTTTGTCAAAAGGTAGTACAGAATGTAAATATTATAAGCCCAAACAATGTACCATCAATAACAGCAGCAACAATAATATTAATACAAATTCAAAATTATGAGGTAGAAGGGAGAAGCCAAAAGGAATATAAATACACTGTTCTTTTTTTTAATCTTGCATAGTTAGAAGCCATTACATACCACTTAAACTTGATAAAATTTCTAAAATTATAGTATGAATTATGTAAATTTCTAAAGACTAGAAAAAACTAAAGTTATACATTATCATAATTTGATATATGCTTCTATTATGCCAGTATCATACTGTATTGATTATTATAGTTTTGTTATATAGTTTGAAATGGGAATGTATTGCCTCCAGCTTTGTTCTTTCTTAAGAATGCTTTAGCTATTCAGGGTCTTTTATGGTTCTCTATGAATTTTAGGGTTTTTTTAATTGATGTGAAAAATGTAATTGAAACTTTAATAGGGGTTGCATTGAATCTACAGATCTTAGTATGGACATTTTAACAATATTATTTCTTCCAATCCACAAACAGAAGATATGTTTCCATTTATTTGTGTTTTCTTCAATTTCTTTCATCAATGTATTACAGGTTTCAGTTCAGAAATCCTTCACTTCCTTGGTTAAGTTTATTTCTAAGTATTTTATTGTTTTTTCTGTTATTGTAAAAGAATTTGTCTTCTGTCTTTTTTCAGATGGCTTGTTGTTAGTGTATTGAAATACAGCTGACTTTTTATGTTGATTTTGTATCCTGCAGTTTTACTGAATTCATTTATTGGTTTTAACAGGTTTTTGGTAGAGTCCTTAGGCTTTCTTATATGTAAGATTATGTCATCTGCAAACAGAGACAGTTTTCCTTCTTCCTCTCTGATTTTGATGCCTTTTATTTCTTTTTCTTGTCTAATTGCTCAGATTAGGACTTCGAGTTCTATGTTGAGTAGAAGTGGTGAGAATTGCCATTCTTGTTTTTGTTCCTGATCTTAGAGGAAAAACTTTCCACTTTTCATTGTTGCATATTATGTTAGCTATGGGCTTGTTATATGGCTTTTTTGTGTTGAGTTACATTCTTTAATCATATGACATTTTAAGGGAGAAACTGAGGATCCAGTGAGCTTACCTTATTGTTGTTTGACTTGCAGTCTTATAACTGTGCTCTAAAATCCCCTCACTAAATAAAGCATTGAATTAAAAAAATACCCTCCATAATTTTCTCTTTTATGACAAAAATATGAAAGACTTGTTAATAATACTATATTATATACTTGAAATTTCCTGAGTAGATCTTAAGGGTTTTCATCACACACCCAGAAAGGGTAACTTTGTAGGGTGACATTTATGTTAATTAGCTTGATGGTGGTAATCACTTCATGATGTATATCCATATCAAAATATATTGTATGTCTTAAATATGTATAATTTTATTTTTCAATTATTCGTTAATAAAGCTGAAAAATAATAAAAATAAAGATTTGAGAAATTGTTTCAATAAATAAGAAGCTATTGAAGTATTTTCTACATATATCAGATAGTACTATTTTTATGGTGGTAGACAAAAAATACCAATTATAAGGAAAACTGTAAAGTTGGCAAAGTCTGTCTTTAATCTTTTAGCTTTGCCTTTCTGATAACTGATAACATTGCAAGTCCTAGCTTTCCCCTTGCCTATAGCAGGGAATTCTGAGTTTCTAATTCTGTAATTTAAGGTGCTTTGCCCTTATGGAAGAATTTGGGGGGGGGGGGAGAACAATGTAGTGTGCTTATAATATATATCTTATTGACTATCACCTACTTTGCCTTCAGATGTTATTTGAAAGCCACCACTTTCAAACTATAAATATATAATAGATGAATTTAATCCATAATGTTTATTAGGATGAATTATTTTCCTACATACCATAAATTTTCTCCTAATATCTTGGTGATAAATTTGAACAATTTATGCATTCATTATTATTCAAGTTAAGAGAGAAAGTTGTTTTAGAATATGGGGATTTTAGGTAAGGCTAGACTCCTGAGTGTCTTTGAAAGCACTCAGTCTGGTGAGATGGCAGAGCAGAGCCATTAAAATGTTACATATAATGGTTGGCCAAATAAAGTATTTTAGAATTTAGAATTTTTCTGTGATTATAGTAGCTATACCATATGTTACAGAAAAATGTGTGTGTAAATTCATTACTGTGAATAAATTTTTGGTTGTTATTTCTTTGAGATATTGGGAAAAGATATGATGGTCTTCATCTTCTTAGTAGCATTTTATAACTTACTATGACTATACTGTTTTAAAAACTTGAGGATAATCTGGTATAATGAAAACTTCCACTTTATTTGATGAAAATTGAAGAAATGTAACTGCATCATCTTTTTTGTTAACTTTTTAAACTTGAGTTGTACCTAACAGAATTATTTATAAAACCTAATCAAGAAAATAGAGAACATTTGTTTTCTTGTTTAGTTTTTGTTTATTTTTCTAAAAAAAATTAATTTAAACTGTATTCATACACATACATTGATTAATATTAGAGCCATCTGGCATAGACACCTGCCACCTCATTGACCTCCAGGTTGTCTTGGCTGCTCTACCTGGCACGGCAGGTACCTACATCTTTCTTCACAACTCCAAGCTGGTCTTTCCACATCTGCAGTTTCTGTGAAGGTGTCAATCTTCCTACATGGAAGAGAGTATTTTTCAATTAAGAATATACGAAGATTGTGCTGTACACTAGAAATTGACACAACATTGTAAAAATAAATAAAATATAAAATAAAATAAAATAAAATAAAATAAAATAAAATAAAATAAAATAAAGTAAAACAACAAACAGTAAAAACACAAAAGAATATAGGAAGAGGACGGTAGTTTTTAGAATTGTGAAACCAGATCTTAAAAACCATAAAAAGTATGTTGATTTTCACTTATTTCTAGAAAATTGGCTATAGATAGTAGGTTATTTTCACAGTGCAGAACTAAAGCCTCAGAGCGTATGGTGATCTTGAATAAAAAATGACTTCACATACTTCACGTGTTTTTGGTCATCTACATTTCTCAGCTTTAGGAGTAAAATTGAACATTATTCAAAATTCAGCATTTTTATGTCTTTTGTGGGAAATTTGCTCGTAAAAATCAGCCTGCATTTTCTAGCTTATTACACATATTATTTTAGGAAAGCCCATTTTAAATGATCCTTTTCAAAGGATAAAAGCTTTTCATATTTTTTTTCTTGTATGAAAGACATTCAAAAGCTTTACCTTATGCATACATAGCATTTTAATCATGGTTGCAAATAATTCTGGAAATATAAAGCTCCTGCTGTTTTTGTTGTTTTTATATATATTTTATTCTCCTTTCGAAGAATGTGCAATTGCAAGAGGTGGAATATTTAATTTTAACCATGAATTATTCAGACTCGTTTTTCAAACTTAACATTAGTTTAAATGGCTTAATGTTTTTTAGTGATTTTTAGATTTTCTAATGCAGCTTGTAAAGCAACATTTTGTAGCTGGTACAAAGCTTGATGAATTAGCAGCTACAAGCTATTGCAGGAAATAAACCCAGACCTTGCCTATAAATAATTGTCTAATTTTAATCTGATTTTCTAGCATCATATAAGATAAAACTGTTTATAGTTTTCTAGAGTGTGTGATCATCTTATCTACTTTTTGGGGAGATTGTGGGAGCAAATTAATTCAGTTATTTTCCTTAAAATACCCCTGCTCCAAGAAATCTATTATTCTTTTGGAAAGTAATCCCTATATTGTCTATTTTTAAATCACAAAATTGTGAAGGATAGTGGTCATATGCCCTTCAAAATTAACATTTTGGTTCTATGTTTTTAAATTATACTAGCATCCATAATTGAATATATAAATAAAAATTGTTTTTAAATAACTGCTGTGGCATAACATAACACATGATTTTTATATATTTTACTTAGCTTTTAATTTAAATGGTAAGATAACTTCATTATTCAAAATATGAATGGAAATTTATACATATTGAAAATAAATAACTAGGATAGTAATTAGTCAAATAAGAAAATAGCTATAAAAGAGGTTGATGTAAAAGCACCATAGCCACAAGAAATACTATTGTTTTTATTATCGTTATTATAATTGTGAATAATTTGAAATTACAAAGTCCTTAGAAATCATCTAGTTCAACTTGTTTTTATTATGAATGAACAGACCTAGTTAAGTTTAATAGCACCATAAACTGAAACCAATGTTAGGATTAGGGTCATATCACAGGTGAAATGATACCAGAAATTTTCTTGCTGGTTAATTATTTGATGAGAACTCTATGAAAAATCATCCTCAGATGATTGCATGTATCAATTTGCTATAAATTAATGTGGATGACCTAGAAAAAAATGAATATGACTGGAATTAATTTAGAACACTTATGAATAAACTGTTCAGCCTACAGCATACATCTGAAAGTGGAAAAACAAGGAGGAAAAATAAATTACAAAAATCAATCTAAGAACCCATACATATGGATCTCTGAAAACTTGACATCCTGTTCAATTACTAGTCAATAATTATTTTTGAACTCTTTGAATACGCTTGTACTCTTCAACTGCCATACACTTTCCTGGGTCACAGAACACTGAAGTACATAATTTCTGCCATAGGGAGCTCAAAGTCTTCCTGGGGTAAAGGGTGCTTAAATCTAAAATAAATACGTGCAACATAATGTTTATATGACCCCATAATTCTATGATGTAGTCTAGGTGATTTATTTAATAAAAGTTTGAAAATAGTGTAATGGTATTTAAATGGAGCAGTAAGAAAATATTTCAAATTTGAGCAGCAATCCAATGGTAGCTAATGAGAAAAGAAAGGAATATTGTGAGAGGGGTGATATGAATGTGGATACAGAGGGGAAATATGGTGATTTTGGAGCATTAGATGATGTGTTTAATAGATCGTTTTCAAAAGCTATTTTGAGATTATATTGTATAGTTTTCTGAACATTTTATCAATAGTCATATAATCAATTCTTCATTTACTTAAAGGTACTACAGTTTTTTTGAATTAGCAAATGATATGATGATTCTGATGTTTAAAATACATTAATCTGATGACAGTATGTGGAATTCACTAAAGAAATGAGAAAATACAACCTGTCTTTATGACTTTGAGGTACTCTAAGTACCTCAGATGAGTGCAGTCATAGAATTTCTCTTTTTTGTGACTGGCTTATTTCACTTAACATAATGTCTTCAAGGTTCATCAATATGTCAGAATTTTCTTCCTTTTTAAGGCTGAATAATGCTCCATTGTATGTATATACCACATTTTGTCTATCTGTTTATCTGTCTGTGGACACTGGGTTCCTTCCATCTTCTGGCTATTGTGACTAATGCTACTAAGAACATGGTCTAGGGAGAGGTGAAATGGGGAAATGTTTAATGGGTATAGAATTTCAGTTTCTGTGAGATGAAAAGAGTTCTGGAGATTCAACAGTGTGAATGTACTTAATACCACTGAACTGTACACTCACAATGAGATGTCACATCATGCCTGTTAGAATGGCTATTATCAAAAGGCAACAAATAGCAACTGCTGGTGAGAATGTTAAAAGCAGGGAACTCTCATGCATTGTTGGTGGAAATGTAAATTGGTGCAGCCACTATGGAAGATGGTACGGAGATTCCTCAAAAAATTAAGAATAGAACTACCATGTGATCCTGCTATCATACTTCTGAGTATTTATCCAAAGAATAGGAAAACACTAATTCAAAAAGATATGCTCCTCTGTATTATTTACAGCATTATTTACAGTAGCCAAAATATGGAAATAATCCTAGTACTCATTGATGAATCAGTGGATAAAATGTGGTATATATACAGCTGTATCAGCCATAAAAAAGATGAAATCTTGCCATTTGCGACATGATTGGGCCTTGAAGGAATATGCTAAGTGAGATAAGTCAGATGGAGAAAGACAAATACTATGTGATTTCACTCGTATATGGAATATAAAAAAATAAACTAAATAAATAAATAAATGAACAAATAAAAACATACACATAGATACAGATATCAGAGTAGTGGTTACGAGAGGGGAAGGGGAGCTGGGGAGGGTGAAATGGCAAAAAGGGTCAACTTCATGGTGTTGGATAGAAACTAAATTTTTGGTGGTGAGCACCCTGTAGTGTATACAGAAGTTGAAATATAATGTACACATGAAATTATAGAATGTTATAAACAAGTGTTACCTCAATTTAAAAATGTTTAATATGGCAAATTTTATGTTATATATTTTATTGCAATTAAAGTTTTTTAATATAAATACATTTTTAAAAAACAATCAAACAAAAAATAAATGAAAGAATAAGGATAAATAAACTGTTGCATCAGCCAAGGCATGAGATGATAAGGACCCAGACTTCATTAAGCCACACTACTTATTCATGGATCCAACTACCTGTCTATACATTCAATACATAGTCTGTTGAGAACCACTGATTTCTATGTAGTGTGCTGGATCAAACAAGGCTCACTGGTGTAGTGTGTGTGTTTATGGGTGGTGTGTAGTAAAGGGGGAACAGACTTATAAGGTAGAGATGATCATATATTGCTCTAAGTGATATGATAGAGTTATGTTTTGCCTTAAAGACATAAATCGGCATCATTAGGAAGGATTTTCTAGGAATGATACTTGATGGACAAAAAAATTACCCTGGTGGACAGACATATTGGAAGCAGCAGGATTATTACATATAAAACAGTACTGGGTAGTATTGCATTTTGCAGAACTAAATATGGTTCAATGTGTTTAGAATAAAGTGCACAGTCATTGAAGTAATAAGTCATGACATTGGAAACAGGAGTATTCTTTAAAAGTATAAATAACAAATATGTTGCTCTGCACGCTTTTCTATCAGAAATATAACTTTGTTATTTTTCTTTTTTTAAACATTTTTTTATTGAGTAATAGTCATTTTACAATGTTGTGTCAAATTCCAGTGTAGAGCACAATTTTTGAGTTATACATGAACATACATATATTCATTGTCACATTTGTTTTTTCACTGTGAGCTACCACAAGATCTTGAATATATTTCTCTGTGCTATACAGTATAATTTTGTTTATCTAGTATACATTTAAAATCCAAGTCTGTCCCTTCCCACCCTCCGCCCCTTTGGCAACCACAAGTTTGCATTCTATGTCTGAGTCTGTTTCTGTTTTGTATTTATGTTCTTTTTTTTTTTTTTTTTTTTTTTTAGATTCCACATATGAGTGATCTCATATGGTATTTTTCTTTCTCTTTCTGGCTTACTTCACTTAGAATGACATTCTCCAGGAACATCCATGTTGCTACAAATGGCGTTATGTTGTCGGTTTGTGTGGCTGAATAGCATTCCATTGTATAAATATACCACATCTTCTTTATCCAGTTATCTGTTGATGGACATTTAGGCAGTTTCCATGTCTTGGGTATTGTAAATAGTGCTACTATGAACATTGGGGTGCAGGTGTCATTTTGAAGTAGGGTTCCTTCTGGATATATACCCAGGAGTGGGATTGCTGGGTCATATGGTAAGTCTGTTCCTAGTCTTTTGAGGAATCTCAATACTATTTTCCACAGTGGCTTTCTTTGCTTCCCTCTCCCACTCTTAATGATTTAGATGTCTTCTGTTACAATTTTGTGTTTATTCTATTTGGAATTCATGGTAGTTATCACTTTTCCAGTTATGAGTTTCTCATTTTTGTAGCAAGCTGCTTCTTTTCTATTTAGAGTAGACCTGTCAATATTTCTTTTAGCATGGGTTTAGTGTTGCTCAACTCTTTTAGTTTCTGCTTGTCTGTGAAGTTCTTTATCTCTTCTTCTATTCCAAAGATTACCCTTGCTGGATAGAGTATCCTAGGCTGCATCTTCTTTTAATGCAGGACTTCTGTTATTTTTCTTTATAATTAGGTCATTTATTTTGTGGCTAATGGGTTTAAGAAATGTAATCAGGTCTGTATTTTTAAAAATGTGAAATAATGGCACAAATGAGGCATATTTTATTGAGAACATTCATTCTCCCACTTTGATAGGAGATAATTCTCCATGGGTCTCTAATGTTTTTCCATGTCTTGTGAGCAAAGTCACTTTCTTTGTTACAGACTGTCTTTTCAAGGGTATTTATATAGAGAACAACCTTAAATGATATAGTGCCTCCCTTTGGAATTAAGGGCAGGCCTGTTTACTATCCTTTGCAAAATACTCAAGTTTTTAAGTTCAGGGTTACTCTCCTATAATGCAGCCCAATGCATGTGCAGATGTCACCTGGCCCCTTTTCCATTTTCCTGTTGGAATTCAGGCTCAGAACTGGCATAAGAAAATGCTAATCTTCTGGATATGGCCATAATTGTGAGTAATGAAGTTCTATGTCTCTGACAAGGAATCTTATGGCTTCCGTGAGCATCCACGAAACTGTGGCAGGCTGACTTGTTAGCTTCTAAGTAATGTAAAATCTTAAACCCTTAATAATTTTTGACAACTTGGACTATGAGGGTGAGATGCTGACAAAGACTTTATTTTTGGATGAGGATAACTAGGGTTGATGAACAGAATTTGAGGAAAGTCTACAAGAATTGGTAGCAAATGTGTTGACCAGATTATATGGCCAACCAGGCAATAAATGGTCCTCTACTTCATTGTCTTTTTGTAAGGAGGAATTGGAAAGGTTGATATACAATGCTAATGAAGGTGACCAACTGGAGGATGAGACACTGACCCCCAGAGTTCGAGATAAATTCTTTTATTTAGTCTTCTACCCAAGATAATTCCCCTAGCCTTCATAAGGACACCAGATGAGAACTTAAGAGGTGTTATGATAATAGGGAGCAAGTGCTAATCAATTAATGTGGACTCCTTAAAAAAAATTGCTGCTGTAAGAGTCAAGCCCAAGTCAGCCAAAAGAAACAGATCTGTGGCCCTTACAGGTAAGTGATGTGACTGTGACTGTTAAAGGGTCTTTAAGTCTGACATAGGGTGGTTTAGTCATGACGATTCTGTCTCTTGATATTATGGTTTGGAAATCTAGTTGATTCACAAGCCACTGCGACATCACTAAAAACTGAAAGTAGGTGAGAAGACTTGTTTAATGACATGGAGCCTTGCCCCAGCCTAAGTAGCTCTAAGGAGAAACATAGTATTACACGAGACCAAAGTCTCCCTGTTCCCAAGGGTTAACAAAGACCATACTGATCCATCTGAGTATGTTGAGGAACTTCAAGGAGGAAAGGTCTTCAACTTTTATGGTTCTGTTGGCTATAGATATTCAAGTCACTTTCCTCCTCAGGGCTGTATGGTGTAGAGACACCAAAATTCAATTGGTGGGATTTGGGAAAGGCTCTCGAAGAGCAAGGGAGCTAATGTGATCTTTTGGGCAAGACCATTTGGGAAAATCCAGTGTTCTGTTTTTGTTGCTGTCACATCTGAATATATAGTAGAAAACTGATTTGTTATATGCATGTCTTTCCGTGTCCTGTAAGTGCCAGGGAAAAGTTGCTCAATAATAGCTCATGTAGAAAAGTGCTCATCCCTTTGGGGTACTACAGCTCAATTATTCCTCTGAGCTAAAATTTCTAGAACTGATGATTTCGCCAATTAGAGGATCTGGCAAAGGGAGGCAGCCTCCGCCTGATTTTTTTGCTCCTTGGGGCTTTAGACTTGTTGCCTCCTAATAGGGTTACCAGGCACTCCTTTTTTTAATTCTTATTTTTTATTGAATTGTAGTTGATTTACAATGTTAGTTTTATGTGTACAGCAAAGAGATCCAGTTATACATATATATATACATATTTTTTCAGATTCTTTTCCATTACAGCTCATTACAAGAAACTGAATATAGTTCCCTGTGCTATACAGTAGGTCCTTGTTGTTTATCTATTTTATATATAGTAATGTGTATTTATTAATCCTAAACTCCCAATCTGTCCCTCCTCATTCCCCTTCCCCCTGGTAACCACAGGTTGTTTTCTATGTCCATGAGTCTATTTATTGTTTGTAAATAAAATTTGTGTGTGTGTATATATGTGTGTATATGTATGTGTGTGTACACACACACACACACACACACATACACACACACATTTTTTAGCAGGCACTCCTTTTAGAAAGCAGCTATTAGATTGCTACTGAGCTCTTGTCAAAATTCAATGTCTGTCTCATGAAGGTCTTGTGATTCTTTGGCAGTCCCTCCAAACAAGGACTGAATTCAATAGTTTGAACTCTACTGTGGAACCAAAGCTTGCCAGCCACCTTGGAATCCACGTTAGAGGCACTGTCTACCTGTTCTCCTCCTCTGCGGAGGATTTATGATTATTAAAAACACTTTTGTTTCAGGAGTGCCGTATGTGGCCCTGGTACTATACTTCTTTTTATAGAGGTAAGGAATTATTTCTCTTCTGAAAACACATGCATTATAGGGGTGGTCATAATTGACCATCAAATATTTAAGGAGACACAACCAGTAGATCGTGTAGCCCTCAGATGGCTGTAGAGATTGCTCCAAAATTAGATTGCCTGTGGCTACTGAGAGTTTTTTCAAGGAGAATTAGGTGACTTGTTATAACTGTGCACTTCATGTGCAGTTATCCATACAATGGGGATCACCAGTTCAAGCAAAGGTCCAAATTCTTTCCCTGCCTTCAACGGCAATGATCCATGATGGGTCTTTGACTCGTGAAGGCATTCAGCTCAGTTTCAACTCACTGACCAGGGTAGCTATGCATGACAGATTTGCCCTGGACTTTCTCCTTGCCTGCTAAGGCTGAGTCTGTGCAATCTTTAATACTTCCTGCTATAGATGGGTTAATATCTTGGGTCAAGTGGAAATGTCAATACAGAAAGCAACCTGGCTTTTAAGGCAGTCCCTGATCAGTTGTAGGATTTTTTTCAGCTGTCTGGGTCTGTGACCCCGGGGGACATGATTGAGTTCAATTCTTGCAAGTCAGTCTCATATTGCTGACTCTTGTTAGTAGCATTAATTAAATACTATATGGGACAAATTGGATGGTTTTAGTCTCAGCCTCTGTCAGTCAAATTAATCAGAGCAGCCAACAGGATGTTGTAGTGATGGGAAATGTCTCCAAAAATTAAGACCTCATAGTTGGATATTGTTAAGACACAATATTCTCTATGGAGCTCTCGTCCTTCTGTACCTCTTGCAAGCAGAGGCACTCACTCCCTTTGTGCCACAATATTTTTTTAAGGATTGTTTTAGTGGATAGACTTGGTGTCTTATTCCAAAACTAATGGTAGGTATGCTTACTGCTCATTATCAAAGATTTGCATCTAACCTGCACCTCCCAAATGGGGTTTGTCTCCTACAGTACAACCTAGTGCATGTACATGTATCACCTTGCTCTCTTTGTGCTAAGTTGTGGGAACTGGCGCTTAGGAAATCATCACCAAAAACAAGCTGGCACTCTGGCTATTGTTATTGGTGTGAGTAATAAAGTTTTTTGTGTCCAACACAAGAGTCTTATGTCTTCTAGCAATTGTGAACCTGTGGTGGACTAGCCTACAGATAGGCTAAAATCTTAGATACTTCACATACACTTCTTCACAGACATTATGTTTACAGTTATAAAATTATATTGATGTATTGTTGAAGCTAATTTTCAAAGAGGGTTTATATCCTACTAATATTTATGACTAGGCAGTAAAATCTTATTTTTATTAAAATTTAGCTCCATAAAATGTTTTGCTCTCCAAAATCTGAACATGTGCCAAACTACCAGTCAACACTATACATTGCTGGTATAATTAGGTGAAAATGCTAGATAAATTGTAATCTGGGTAGCAGATTCCTAAATAATTTTAATGAAAAATGGACTGTATCAGGAACATATGAATACAAAAGAGCTGTGTCCAAGGAAAACATCAGTAGCACATAAAAATGTTAATTTGTTTAAAAAAATTACATCTGAGAGATGGAATTAAACCAAATAACCAGAAAATTCATAGGAAGTAAATATTGCTAAAATTTTAATAATAGAACTTAAATTAGCCAACATGTGAATATCATATTCTAAGGTATAGGAAACCCAATGTAACTCAATGTAATATTTCCTAATACACTGATAGTAACTGAGATGGGTGTTTTTACAGGGATTAATGAAATACACCAACAATTGTGGAAATTAATTGTGGATGGAAAATTTCCATATAAACTATTTGTAACTTTTTTTAATTATAAATATTTTTCATGAAAATAGGGTAAATAATAGAAATAGTATCATTATCTTTTTTTCTGTCACAGTTTTTCTTTCAACTCTAATTTCCCCTTTCCATTCAGCTCTGATTTCTTATCAGTGAATTCTGTTATACATTCATTCATTCATTCACTTGGCAAGTATTATTTAAATAAGTATTATTCATTGAGCTACACTGTTCAGGTATTTATGGTATTGTTTAGAATTTCATAATTTCAAGTTTCTAGAAAATCCTACGTCTGCTGGCTTTGACAACTAAAACACATACCTGACTTGGTAACTGTAATTAATAATAATATTTAAAAAAACATTGTACAGTTTTCTTTTAGAATTTTACCCTAATAACAAATGTGAGCAGGACTGATTGTTTCCATTTGACAGAGGAAGAATCTAAATGGTTTAGAAGAAGTGTTCCAAAGCTAGGTTGCACAAATTAGAATTTTACAAAAAACTTGTGTTTCCTCTCACTGTGCTCTACATACAGTTGGCAGATGATAGAATGGATTAAAGTATGTCTAATTGCAATATAGTAATCTTTATATCTTAGTGGCTTTTGAAAATTACAATTTAAGGCTGTATCTGACTGAAACAGTATTGAGGACATAAGCTCATTTAATTCTAAACTCTGGGATATCCCAAATATACCTAAGATAATGTATCTTGATTTTGTAGCTTAGAATTGCAGAGTAAATCAAGAAATATTTTAGTGTGGAAAATTTGGACCTGCTTTCAGAGATAGTTGTCTAGGTTATTGTTATTACCAAAATAGTACATCATAGATTTGCAGAACACATTTGACTATTGCAATAGAGACATGGATCCTTGTGCCAATTTCTATTCCTGAAGTCTCTCTATAAGGAAAAGTAGTAAATCCTATAATTTAAATATATAGTAACTTGGTTCTTGCCACATGTCTCAGTATTTATGGATATCATTTAAAATGTGCAAAGAAAAAAGAATAAGTAGAATTCATAAGATTTGAACCACAGTATAAAATACCCCTCAGGAAGTTGTACACGAAGTATTTTGCCAGTATGAGTGTCAATATTGCCAAGGATAAAAAGAGAGTAATAGAGACCTGCTAAAATAAATAAAATATAGGAACACAAGACTGTTTCAGGTTTATTGCAGAGGAACAATCATTAGGGAATTACAAAACTTAAAGACAAAATTAGAAGAATGGGGGTATAGGAAATAAGAGTTAAAAAATGAGAATTTATTAGTTAGGATAGATTGGGCTATGGGGTGTTAAGAAATAAATCATGAAAAATCTGAATGGCTCAAACATAATACAAATTTATTTCTTGCTCACACAAAATTCAGCGTGGTTCTGGCAACTCTCCAGGACAGCCTTTCTTCATGTTATGACTCAGAGACTTGTTCCATTTTGTACTCCTCTTATAAAAATAAGTACAATTAAATAAATCTTTCAGGTACTAATTTTTATTTAAAATGTAGTATTGTATTACTTAATTGTTGTCATTAATGATCTTTATGTTCAAGGCACTCAATATGTTGTTACTATTTGTGTCTTCATAAAGATTTATATTAATTTTTGAATGTTTGCCTACTTATTATATGTGGAAAGATACATTTAGCTTCAATTGAAATTGCTTTTCCCACCCAGATACATTTGAATTCTTTAATTTTCATAACCATTCAAATTATTTTTTCTACTATTTTATTTTGGAATCTCTTTTGAAATGTGCTTGTATTGTATTTTCTGAAAATATTTTAACTAACTTCAAGTTTCCATTACTTAGATCTAGCCATGTGAGAAAAATTTGTCATTGTCCATTCCTTTAAAACTTTTAATTGACAACCATTCCCCATCTCCTTCATTTTCTAGGTGAGAATTAGAGTTTAATATATGATGGAGTGACTTCCTAAAGGTCAGACACTTAATCAATGGCCAATTCATTCAGGAAGTGAGAGATATTGTGCCCCCCTCTATGCTCCCAAAGAATTTATTGTTCAATAAGGGTAATAAATAATTAAAGAACTGATTGTAATGCATGCAAAGTGCTAAAACAGAAATAAATATAAATGGTGTGAGAGCACAGAGGAAGGCACCTAGCTCAGCCCAAAGAGTTGGACATTGATGGCTCACAGGACTGTTGGCCAAGCCATAGTCAACACAGCAGGAGCAGAGGAACTAACAGTGATAAAACTTGTGCCATTTGTGGGCAAGGATGTTGCCGACGAAATGAATCACAGAGCTGCTGTGGTGCAAAATGTCTCCCGAGATTCGGGTTTCTTTATTTTTTATACCATCTACACAAAGGATTAACTCTTGCCAAGCACAGAGAGTAAACATTTTTTAGGTTGACGCATGTGCATTACATCTAAGGCTTCCTTATCTTAATTACACTCAGACTCTCCCGTTCCAAGGCCTGTTCCTTTTGAGGAACTAATAAACATTCTCGTTTGCGAGCAATGTTTCCCCTGGGAACGGGCAGAGTCACTTGGCAGGAATTTCTGTTTGCAGACAAGTCCGGCCACTTCTGTGAAATGTCCCGCGTGCAGGCACATCCACAGCTTCTATGCTAAGTTTCCTTCAAAGGACTGTTATATGATGGCAAGTAGTTGTGGCCTGAAAGCAGGTTTGGGAAATCAGTACTATCTGGCCAACACTACATACTTGTGTGGTGATTAGCATGTGAGATAACTGGGGCAGAAGGTAATGACTAGGTAGGACTTCATTTTAACATCCTGAATAACTTTGGGTTATTCATTCTAAGATATAAAAGACTTTTAATTTCATTATTCTCCAAGACTTTCTTCAACTTTATGAAACGAATAGTCTGAAACAATGATACATTTTATGGTGAAAACTATAGCTTCATAAAAAGACAAAGGCTAATTTCATATTTACTTTGCATTTATACAGGTGTGTTTATTTATAATATGCAAACAAATTAAGACATATGTATCAAATTTTTTTTAAATAATTTCAAGTATCATGGTTTACATGGAATTAATAATGATAATTTTATTTCATAAATGTAATAATATAGTTGTTATAAAAGAAAAAGAGAAGAGGCAAATGCACATAATGAATGCATTTTAGGGTAATGGTCATAGAAATAAATCTTAATTTGTAATCATAATAATGAAAGGAAAATGAGTTGCCAGAGGAAAAAAGTGTATAGTAATACTGTATTGTAAGCAAATGTAATTTTATTTAAAAATCAACTTATTTAGTTGATATTTCTCTGTACTTATTTTCTTTAATCCTCATCATTATTTATATACCTTCAACCATTATACTATAAATTCCATTAACTTATACATTTAGTTGAATCAATTGGTTTGTATCAATGGACGTTGAATACTACACTAGATTTTTGTTGATTATAAAGCACTTCATTTACTTGGAATTTCTTTATAGTCCAGTTATATATAGTAAAAACTTGTGAATGGTTGAGCGGGATAAAATATTCAAATTTTGTCTTTAATTTTGTAAGTGATTTAGGTAAAATCAAGATATTTGTCTAAATATTGTGTTAATCTAACCAGGGGGATGAATTCATTGAAAATCTTTATATCAAATAAATAAGTTAACAAACATGCCAAATGAAAGAAATGAACCAATTCTATTCTGACTTGATTCTCATCTAACTGTAATTATTTCTCTGATTGCATCCTAGTGATATTTTGTTGTTCTCTAATTTTTAGATGAAATTTAATGTTGACATATATTTGATATTTAGGAATATTTTTATTTTGTGTTTCATGTGTTTTTATTATATAGTATATGTCAATATTGTGTTTTTTAAACTAATTTTTCAAAGGCTAGAAAATGGGACTGTATACCTTTATAGATCACAGTAGGTATTTAAGCAATAAAAAAATTTCTTTTGATTGTAAAGCACTTCTAAACTGGTTATGTTCTTATATTAATATTGCTGAAATGTTTGTCCTTCTTTCTCTCAAATGATGTAATACTATTCTTATTGTAGTTGTTAAAATATAATTCTTTATACTACATAAAGGAATATAAATTTAATCTTTCAAATAGATAGGAAGTTCTAATTTTAATAAGAAAAAAAGATACTCTACAATTGCTTGTGGTATGCTGCTTCTGCCTGTGCAGTTGTATTTCTTTGTACCTTAATACAAAGTACATTAATACAAAAATAATTCAGTAAGTGGAATTATATTGCTTTTCAACATAGCTCTGAGATGATACTTTTAACAAATGAAATATGAAAAGTATTTAAATAACTATGGATTTCTCATTAAGCCAGAAAATGCTCTAAATTATGTCCTATACTTTTCTATTCAACAAGTTCAAAATTCAAGACAGTTTGTTACTTGCATTTTACCTGACTTATGGAAGGTTCCCAATAAATAATTATTGATTTAATTAAATTATTAATATATTCAGGACTGTGCTAAGTGCTATAGGAACTGCAAAAGGAGAATAATTACACCATATTTACTTTCAAAATGATGTAAATAAAAATACTATTATAAACCACATGGAATGAAATCAATGTTAGTAATTCATGTGATTAACAGAAATTAACGTTAACCACGTGAAGATGAGAGAGTCTTCATAAAGGGAATAGAATGTTAGTTGGATTTTGATGGAAGTTTAAATAAAATAAATTTGGTTCAACTTACAACTGTGTAAAAGGAAGAAAATATCAGGGAAAATTTGAAAAGTTAGACTTTTTTTTAACATCATCAAACAGCATAGTGAAGGATCATTTGTATGTGAAAGGATTTCCAGACAGGGACAGTACATTATCATGAATGATTTGCTCTCTTTTTACAAAAAAGTGAATCATGGCTCAAAAAAGCCAGTTAACTTGTTTGAGATTCCATAGAAAATAGCAAAAATGGGAGCATACCAGTTTGGGAAGTTTTAAGGAAACCAGTCTAGACTTCTTTTTCAAAACGATACATTCTCATTTATGTCCAAACATCAAGTAAAATGCTAATAGCCTTTAAAAATAGTAGGTCTTGATATTTAAGGATTCTTTTCAGTATCTCCGAAGATCATACACACACACACACACACACACACTCACACTCACACGCACTCATGTTATATGAAGGGAAGCTTAATGTAGACACTTTTATTCTTCAGGCAAATACATCTTTAAATCTTGATTCTGCCGCTTTTTGTGTCATGGTCAAGGTATTTAATTTTTATAACCTTTAAGTTTTTCATCCATAAACCATTGCATGCCTTTCTGGCTGTTAGGATCCATTAGCAATTTGTTTTTTTTTGTTTTGTTTTTACAATGAGTTCTTAGCAGTGTGGATAGGATGATTTTCCTAAAATGTCTATTTAAGCATGTCATTTGTTAGTGATTTCTAAATCCCTTACCTGCCTGAAAGTTATGATCAAATGACCTGGACTGCATACCTCTTGTACCCCCTCACCTCACCTATGTGCTCCAACCATTCCAGCCTTCTCTCTGCCCTACTAAAATATCAATCTCACATCCATTTTAGATGATTTCTGTATACTTTTTTCTCTGTTGACTATGTTTTCCTTTCAGTTTGCATATGAGTGCTTATAATTCATGACTTGGCCTTTATGACACCTTTACAAAGGTCTTCCCTGCCCTCCTCATGTAAAGTAGCTGCCTTCTACAACCAGTAAATATCATGTTAATCTTGTTTTAAAATAGCATATATCAGTTTTTTGTTTGTATATTTATTGTCTAGGTTAGGAAACTTTTCTCTTTAGTTCGTTGTTCTTAATTAAGTACTGTTTCTGGCAACTGTTAAGCCTTCAATAAGTATTGTTGAACAAGGGACTAAATTGATTTTTGTTACCATAAATATGAGTCCAACATGGAAAATTGGGAGAAAAGATGTAAAAAATAACCAATAAGTCTTTAACTCAGACAGTATATACACTATAGTATATATTATCTTAGTGAATTACTTGTTAATGTACTATTAAAAAGTAAACATTGATTTAAAAAAAAATCATAATGATACTTCCCCCCTTCAGATATGGCTCTGGAATCTGGACAAAGTAGAGAAAAATTATATGATTTTTTTTTGTATTTGAGTTAAATAATTTAAGACTAAATTAGATCATAAGCTATGCACTGTCTATGGAAACACAGTATATGTGTAGTGAACAGTGAACTGTGCTTTGCCCAAAGTAATGTCATGCCTTTACCTTCAGGTTCTAAGAGATAATTTATGTCATATCTGGTAGGAATATCTTTGTCTAGAGTCCAGGGCTAACCACACTGGATCTCAGAGTGGAGCTGGATCAAAAAATATCAGAATGGGGCCAGGCCATATCAGAAAGATCAGCCGTATGATTTAGAGTGAGAGCTTCAGGTCATTTATTGTCAGACAGTTTTGAGGCTGAGAGCAAGCATGTAGGCAGTCAATCAGTCCATCAATCATACCTGTATAATGAAGTTCCAATAAAAACTCTAGACACCAAAGCTTCAGTGAGCTTCCTTTATTGCCAATACTCTGCTTGTGTTGTTACATATCAATGCTGGGAGAGTAATATGTCATGTGTACAAGGGAAGCTTTGCGTTTGGAACCCTCCCAGGCTCTACGCATCTCTTCTCTTGGCTAATTTTTGAACTGTACACTTTCCCTATAATAAATCATATTGATTTTAGTGAGTTCAGTGACTTATTGCACTTGAAGGTGTTTTTGTGAACCCACTACACTTGCTGTTGGTGTCAGAAGTCAGAGAAGTTTTGGAGACTGTGCCCTTAGACTTTGCAGTTTGGCTAACTCTGGGTAGTATATAATCATGGGAAGAAACTCATAATTTTCTTACAGATTTTAACATTTTAGATATGTATGGAATTACAGAGAGTAGCTATTCTAATATTTCGTTTCACAGAAGAGCATCAGGGAAGTTATGATTTGCTTCAGTTCACAGAGCTGGTTTGGTGGCTGGGTTAGGGTTAGAAATTAGATTTATCCATCCCAATCTTTTGGATTTCCCCACTATTCCATGTTATTTAATATAAGATTGGCATGATAAGTATCACTGGATATATTTGATTTCTATTTTAGAAATAAAATTATGACAGTTCTTATATTACAAATCAGTGAAACATTCATCAATTTCATAGTATCCTGTCTACAAATATAAACCTAGTCTAAAACTTGAGGTTTAATTATATGAGAACTATCTATGCCTGAAAATACCCATTATTCACTGAAGTGAATATACTTATCTGGATGATGTTTATGGTACACATTATCGTCACTGATTCAATATGTTTACATGCTAGGTTTTCTTTGGCAAATTCTTACTCATCGTATATTAGAATAGTAAAGTGATGTTAGATTCACACAATTATCAGAACCTGTATACACTGACAATGGTGAAAAGTAGACACTTTCAATGAGGCTAAAATGACAGCTTTAACAACAACAAGCACACCTCAGAAGTTCTTAGAGAACTAAACATATTGATATAGGGCTAGCAATTGAGTTCTTAAACATTCCCTCTGTATTTCATATGAACACTTTTTCTGAATGTATTTTCCCCAAAACACCTGATAGTTTTAAAAAATTGGTGTCCAAAAAAGGACACTATTGTTCTTCATCAAAGTAGTTTGACAATAAGACACCTCACAAGCACTCTGCTCAGATGTAGCACAGAGTCACATATGTTTTCCCCAACAGGAAGGACAATGAACAGTCCATATTGATCCCTAGGCAAATATACCCTTCGTGTGGGGACAGTTGGTGGTCTTATGTTCTGTGAAAACCAACATATATTGCACATGAATGGAATTTTTAAGAGAAAGGCTTTTAAACTTTCCTATCATTATTGAAAAGAATTTTTTAGTACCTGTTGTAAGTAGTGTTGTTTTAATAAATGCCTGTGATGTAATAAAGTGTAAAATAAAGTGTAAAGTTACTTTGTATTTGCTCTTTTGGCATTTGGGGCAAGGGGTTAGGCTCAGTGCAATGGAAGAAATAGAAGTGACACTTTCAGAAAACAGTCACCAAATATGTTTGGTTGTAATAATAAGTTTGCAAGAAGCAATTTTGCAGAGGCAGAAACGGATCAGATGTTTGGGTTTTGAATGATAGTAGAGTTAGTATTTACTCTGTAGACACATGCCATTGACATATTTTCATGAGCTAGGCAATGAGGGAATATATACAAATGATAAATTAGTGAGAGTAATCTCAGAGTAGTATGTGGAAAGAATTGTAAGTGAAAATTAAAGAATTAGAATGGTTCTTGGCAAAAAGTTGATAGGCACACCAGTTAGGAGATAATGAAGTACGCCTCATAACTGTGGAATGCACAATTCCCCTAGTATGCAAAGAAGAATGAAGGCTAGAAATAATCATCTCTCTTTAATATGTATTCTTCAAAATACTAGGATTCCAAATAGTTTAATTGTGATAGCACTTTTTTCCACATTACCATATTCATCTCAAGCCAATTACATACAATGTAATTGTGATATTTTATTGAACAGATGTTACTTTCATTGGAGTTAAGAGTATTTGATAATTATTTGTGTTGCTTTATTAACAGTGACACAAACTGATGTAGCCAAGTGTAGAATCAAGGAGATGGCATCTGTAATGTTGGTTCTCTTGGCATGAAAATAGAATCCCAAGAGACATCATTTTTTTCTCCATATCTTAAATTATGACAGAAAAATTATGTATTGTTAAATAATAATCATTGAATTTTATTTTTGAATTATAGAGTTTACTAATTATATATTTACAGTTCCTAGTTTTCTATATTTATTAATAATAAAAATTAATTTTGATTTATTCCCTTTTATAGATTAAAACAAAAATATTCACAGTTTAAATTTTTGTATGAATTCAGATATTGGTTTAAAGTCCACGTAAAATCTGTGGGCACTTTTCCTAGAAAGTTAAATATTGTAACATAATTTTTAAGTTTTAGTATTTTAGTACTGTGATACTTGAATAACTTATAAAATAATTTACCTTTCATTAGTATAAAGAGAAGAGTTAGCAATACTGGGCATAGCTTTAAGAATCTAAAATAGTAATCAAACCAAAACTTTATCCTTTTCACATATTTATAATGCCAATATGTTTTTTAGTGAATTACATGGAATCATCATTCCTGTTTGCAAAATGTTATGTTTTTGGACTCGTAGTGGGAAGCCTTAGAGGAAGTGTTTATAGAATTAAGGCAAATTTTTGAAAATATTTATTAAAAATATATTTTGATGTGTTCAGATCTATAAAGTTAATCAGTACCTAGCAAAAAGCAAGCTGTGTTTGGAAATACTTCATGCTTGCCATGTTGAAAGGTGAAGATAAATCTATTATAATGATTTAATATGCTTTATTTACCCAATCAGGAAATCAAAACCAAATAACTCTCCTTGCAGCAGTAATTATAAAGTATTGTCATTTTAATTTCTCTTTCCAAAAAATAGCAGTGGAATCATATCATTAAAAATACATGCATGTATTGGTGTATTATCTTCTTCACTTCATTCATAGATGTGCATAACTCAATTGTTACTGAATTGTATGTGCCGAGCCTATTTAGTCAATCTATGGAAACTCCTATGATGAGATTAGTAGAGAATGAAAGGTATATCCTAGTAGCACCTGATCATAATGGAGAATGACTAGAAGAATACAGACTAGCTTAACCATCCCTTATTAATTTGAATAATTCTCTTTTCTCTTTTTGACCAAATAATGATAGAGAAGTTCCACTATGTCATTAAATATTACATAAACAACTGTTGAGGTCTACAGCATGTCATATCTTGGCTTTTAGATGTTTTAAGGCTGCTTGTAAAGGCCTTCAACTAAAATATAACAATATAGAAATGCAATTAATACCATCTTTATAATACCACAATTAGAGAATATTTTAATAATTTCCTCTGATGGAATTATTTCTTTTATAAGCAACACTTCTTTGTATAGTAAAATCTCAGCTTCCTTTATTTCTTGCAGGATCATAATTATTGCGTTTATTGCAATAAAAAAACAAGACTAAAGGGTTATTTTAGAATTAGCCTTATGGAATAGTTACATATTAATGCAGTGATGAGAGCTTTGAGAGTTTTTCTTTTCAACTCTGTAGTTTCAGAAATTCAATTATTTCAGCCAATAGCAACCAGGCTCTGGAGGATTAATTCACAGTAATGAAACATAAGAGACTGATTTATAAATGATGATAACTTTTATTTATTTATAAAACAGACTGGTATTTCTTTACGGGAATACAGTTATCTTTAAGTTCTATGAGGAAAGAAACCATGTTTGTTAGTTTCATTGTTAAATTTCTAGAGTTTAGAAAGTTGATTTTTGAATTACTTCATTAATAATTATTTAGTTTACTCTTAATGGCTTAAAGTCATTTGAGAGATTACATGAGTAATTAGTATCGTTGACAGATTTCTTAAATGTTTGCTTAGGGAATACTTAGTAGTAATTGTGCTTGATTTATTTTCTAATTTATTAATATTATGAATTTAGTAAAAATTAGTATTTCATTACAATTAATCAACTCTTCTCATAATACCCACATAAATCTTATATGAAAATAAATTGGAATATGTATTAAATTAAATTTTCCATACCTTTAAACATTTGTAGATTTTATATAATCAAGTTCTTTTCAGTATTTTATTACAATACCAAGCCTAACATCAATTTATCTAAAATGCTTAAGCACTTTTAAAAAAGGAAATTCTACATATTACAGTGATTCCAAAGCAAAGCAATGTGCTTACCCTAAAACTGGTTACAAATGTGCTCATATTAGGAATTTACATTTTTTTTTTACCTTTTGCCTTCTTATACTTTGCTGATACGAAAATTTTCATATTTCCCTGGGATTTCAGAAATATCTGGGTTTATTTTTACACTTCTCTAGATTTAGTTATTATAGAAGACTTAAAAGTAAAAAATTTGCACATTCTGGGTTGTTGACTAGATAATTTTTTGTATAGTCATTGGAATTTGCTGTACATTCAGAAGTGATTAAAACTCAAGATGCTGGCCATCAGATTGGACTTTCCTTTTTCAATTAAACTTGGTTTTCTATGTTCTTATACCTTCATTTATTAAGTTCAAATCCAGCTTTTAATTTTGTGCAGTATTGGTGTTCTCTCACAAAATTGTTTACTTTTAAAGTTTCAACTGCAATTGTTACACAATGTTCCTGTTATGATATATATGCCTGATATTATTAACACTATTAAAAACTCATGGACTCTTATTATTCTCTTGATTATGTAGAACTATCTAGGTTTTTAATCTACCAGAAGATGAGAGACTGTTTCTTCTTAGTTACCACTTCTAGATATTCCACTAATTTATCCAGTGTCTGGAGCACACAGTTGTGCCCTCTGGATACAGGGTATGATTATTAATGTTAATTAAATGCTGGACTCCTTTTCCAGTTGGCTGTTATGTGTGACCATTAGTGCTGATCAGTCCTTTCTACTCATGGTACAGAACTACTTTTAAAGCTGCTACTTTTCTTACCAGTCTTTCCTTGCACAGATCAAAAAAACCCCATGTCTTTATATTATAAACATATGTAAAATTAGAAAAAATAACCATATGATTAAATACTTATTAAAAAAATGAAAATAAAAGATGTTCTACCCTGTTTGTGTTTGTGTGTGTGTGTGTGTGCGTGTGTGTGTAATGCCACTTTATATCCTTTACATTAACTTTTCTGTTTGAGTAACTCTTAGCCTCTGGCAGACTCAAATTGTTTCATTTAGCCATAATGATTACTATTTGTTATTGTTGTTGTTTGTATTTTTATGTTCATAATGTCAGAGTTAGCCAGAGAAAAGCCTTAGGTTGCTTTCCTTAGCCTTTCAAAACCACCTGCAACTTGTTTTTAGACAAACGTTGTTTTCTGGCAACAAAAGAATGTTCCAGAAATATTCTGTTTTTTTCTGTCCTCCTCTTTTTTCTTTTCCTAACAGTTAAGGATCCCTGGTTCTTTTTGTTGGTGGATATTGGGCAAGGTGTATCTGGACTGCCCAAAGGTGCTGGCTGAGGCAAAAGTGCTCTTGCTGATACTGGTCTTTTTTAAGGAGAGATTTGGAAAAGATATTTCTTTTAGGCCTATGAGTTCACATCGATTTTTCTTCTGTAACATGTTGCTGCAGCTACTCTCCTTTTCTTATGAAATTTCGCCGCTTCAAAGACTGTCCGCCACACTAACAAGAAAGTTTCTTTGTAAGCAAGGTATCAAAGCAAAGCAATTTAAAATAAGCAGATTGGAGAACCCTTCTTTTAGACCAGTGGTAGATGGACTCCTGCTAGTCCACATATCAAGGGTCACCTGCAAAATGAGAATAAAATAAGAACAATGTAGTGAGTTTCCCAAATTTAATTTGTTTAGTTTGTTGGTGTTACTTTTTAAAATTAAATGTTAGGATAGCAGTGGCAGAGTTTTAAAATATTTCCTTGTTAAAAAAATGAAGTCTGTTTTTAATTTTATTTTCCAAACTGAAAGTGGATGTGTTAACTGTCAAAATTCAGAAGAGGGTTGAACAATCCAACCTTGAAAAAATTATGTATGTTCCTGGACCTCAGGAACTGCTGGATCCAGGAACCAGAAGACCTACTGGTATGACACTTTTCATTTTTCAAGTAGACTTAGTCTGATCTTAACCATGCAATGAAGTCCAAGGCTCCTGTGGTGTGCATCTTGCAATATCTATCACCAAAGAGGAACTTTTCTCATTTCTCTGAAAGGGCTATGATCGGCAAATTAAATGTGGTTAAAATACTCATCTTGGACTATTCAGCAAGGACAGGAAGTTTGGCTAATGTAAGAACCGTATTGTCTTCTGGAAGCTAGGTGGATCAAGTGAGGTGGTTCCAAAGGGAGAAATGCTGAGCAAGCCATAGAAGCTTACTATGAGGAAGCTGTCCTTACTTGGCATAACAACAAAACATATGCCAGCACTCATTTATTTCCTTTCTTCCTTTGTTCTGATCTTTATTGCCTTCTAAATGTTGTTGGTTGTGTAACTTTGCTGGAGCTGCCATAACAAAATACCAAGGACTGGGTGGCTTAAACAGCAGAAATTTATTTTCTTACAGTTCTGTAAGCTGGAAGTCCAAGATCAAAGTGTAAGCAGGTTTGATTTGTCCTGAAGCCTTTCTCCTTGGCTTGCAGATGGCTGCGTTCTTCCTGTGTCCTCCCGTAGTTGTCCCTCTGTCTGTATTGTCTGTCCTAATATCCTCTTATAAGAACACCAGTCACATTGGATTAGGGCCCACCCTTATGAGCTGATTTAACTGTAACTTCTTCTTTAAGGGTACTACCATCAAAAATAATTACATTCTAAGGTACTAGGGGTTAAGACTTCAGATTATGAATTTTGGATGAAAATAGTTGAGATCATAATATTGGTCAATGAAATTCAAAATACAAGTATATAATTATTTAGGCCAATTTGAAGCTATGTCAGTTACTACCCTTTCACTATAAAGCACTTATTTTTTTAACCAATGTATTCTTGACTACTCGATTAAGATTCTCTCATTTGGATACTGCTTAATATACGCTAATAATAGTATCTTTATACCACCTCCTTTTTCTAAACTCTGAATTTTCCACAGTCAACTTCAGTTATGTTTCTTTTATTGTTTCAGTATTGTTTTGTATTTTTGAGAGTGGCAGCTTATCTTTTGTTATCTATATTTTATAACATCTTTTTGATGCTATTATAAATAAGCAACTTATTCTCAGTGGGCTATTCCTGCCACAATATGTCATAGAGTGTCCAAGAAACAGTAGATTTTATTTACAGTTTAAATTATTAGATACCTTTTAATTAATACAGATACAATGCAATCCAATGCAATCTAATACAGTAATAATTCCCTGTAACTTTCATTTACAGAAAGAAGCCTTTGTATTTGGGGATGTTTATCACCTTTGAAACTGTGCTCTATTCACAGAAAACATGTGTTTCTAAAGTTTAATAATGTTTAATTCTATTTTTTACAGTGAGAATGGTTTATTTAAAATTCGCAGTATACTTATTTTTAATCCCAAGAACTAAGGAGCTCAGTGTCCCTTTGATAATATCATTAGGCTTTCTTTAATGAATGTTTACTTTTTAAAATATAACTTAAGGTAACATTCAAATCAATGGAAAAAGTAATCTGAAATGTTGTGGCATCATTTAGTAGTTAGGTTGTTTTTCTTGATACCTTTTTTTTGTACTGTTGTTATTTCAATCCTAGTCTTGAACTGTAAATTCTTGCTTTTCTTAACATATTCACTACCAATCTATACACAGATATACAAATCAGGACTTTATTCTTCACTCAAGAAGTTCTATTGCTGTGCATCACTGTTTTCCTTCAAGAATTCTCAATATACCGTTTGCTATTTGCCCTCTTAAGAAAAAAGATAAAGAAACATAATATAGCTCTAATATTTATGACATTGTGAAAATCAGTAGTTGATTTTTAATCTGATTGACATTTATTTCTGTTGTTCATCCCTCTTTAATCTAAAGCAAATGCTTGGGAAATAGTAACTGGATCCCCACTTCCAAACACAATGTAAATTAATGTCTCAGGATTGGCACTGTATATAAAAATTGTTTGAGAAGCAATTCACTCAATGTGTCAGAAGACTGTTACACAGATTTGAAAGATAAATATTAGAAAAAGAATCTAAAGGTTTAGTTCATACACGTCTATACGTTGGGAAGACCTCTGTGCACTTTTAATAAGAATTAAATTTTTTATAGTAATTAATGAAATTTTTTATTGGGCTGATAGTTTTAAAGCTTATAAGATAATCAACAATTCCTGGGGTTCAGTTAAAGCATTTCCTGTCTAATTTTGAGTTCTTTTTTTGCTTCATGGCATCTACATGTAGTTATTTCCTCAGTTTCTCAGTGATTTGGTTTCTGACTATTGATTTTGCTTTTTCTTCAGGATGTTTTGAATAATTTGGGCTCTTGTGAATTGGATGAAGATGATCTAATGCTTGATTTGGAATTTTTAGAGGAACAGAATCTTCGTCCTTCAGGTAAGTGTTGAATAAATGCATAGTATCATACAACTCTGTTCCTAGTCATTTGGCTTCCATTGACAAGCTAAATATTATTTAGGCTGCATTCAGTATTTTCTATCCCCAGTTTGTATATTCTGTGTGCAAGGCACATGGTAGGTACCCTGGACCCATGATTCTGGTGGTCTTAAATCTATTATGGAAATGTAAATTCTGTTGGAAGATAATTATAAAAGGAAAAAAAAACTATAAAACAATTACAACCCCATTTTTGTTTATAATACAACCAAATGAAAGTTTTGTGGATCTAGATTTACGCTTTCAAATCTTAAGCTACCTCAGTAATAACTGTGAAAGTTAGTGTTGATGCAGTAAGGTTGACCTCAAAATTAATAATCACCAGTAGCAATCACAAACACATACTCATAAACACATACATACACATAGTTATAGTGTAAGATAAATAAATTATTGCTGAATGAATTAAGAAGGGAGCCCCATTGTATTTGTAATAGTTTAAATTTTTATTAAAGCATAGAGTACAATGTCTTCAAATATCAAAATTACTCTCTTTGAAGTAGGAAATAGGAATTAATTTTTCAAATTTAGATATTTGACTAAAAAGGCAAGTTTTACTTATTTTTTTACTGCTAATAAAACCTTTAACATACTATTTTCCTGTTAAAGTAGAAGTAACATTAAACTTGAGCTTTAAAATCATGAGTCTTAGTGAATACATTTGAGAAAATCAATCTCTTGGACTTTATTGTTCATGTATTGAACTTTCAGGAGTTAGGCATAATCTCTAAGATTTTTTCCAGCTGTAATATTTTATGATGAATTTTTGTTTATGCAGTATTTTTATATTATAAGTAGTATCATATTAACAATTGTTTAAAAAGAGAAATAACAATATTTATACTTTCTTACATTCTATTTTAGGCTAATATCAAAAAGAAACTACTTAAAACTTTTTTTTCTGGTTAAATATGAATTTACAATAACCATTTCTTGAGACATTCTTCCTGCAGTTGATATGACAGATACTCTTTTGAAAATGTAGATTTTTCTCACTTTTATGCAGATACCTTATATAATTTTGGCATTCATGTGTATTTATCTTTAAAGAATTACACTTGGTGGCAATGTATACTTTTTTGGTGGGAGATTTGTCAATATCTAGGGAAACTATACATACATTTGCCTTTAGATCCAGCTATCCAACATCTAGAAATTCAATCCTAAAACAATGGAAATATACAAAATAATATATGCAAATAGCTATTTGTTGCAAAATATTTGCAAAAACAAAATGGTGGAAACACCTCAAATATCCTTTAACAGAACATTTGTTGAATGTACAATGGTGTACTAAGCAGTCTTTAAAAGGAATAATGTTGATGTCTTTATGTGCTATGGCATGATTGTAAAGATATACTATCAATGGAGAACTTTGCAATAATGGATCAGACTGGCAGTACCTAAAATCATTGATCTCTAATGGCACTGTAAGTGTAACAACTAATCATTTTGTCCCTCTTAATGCAATGACTAGAGAAGTACACAGCAACACCACTCCTGCCCACAAGTAGTCTCTTAATTAAACCATGATTTTACAGGAGAGGTTGGAATGAGGGGAGAGGGAATGCTAAATGGCATGATGGGATTTCAGGCAAACAAATATAGGATGTAGAGAATTCTACAGGATAAATGGTCTGATTTCTTTAACAACAACAAAAAATGACATGATGAAAGTGGTAAATGCAATGTGACCCGTGTGTTGGCAAAACATAAAAACACTATACAAATATATTTCTGAATTCTCAAAGAAGTTTGAGTAGTGATGGAATTATTATCACAGAATTACTTTTTGGGGGGTGTTGAATATTTTTCTTTGGTTTTGTCTTTTAAAGAAAACACATTATAGAAATGTGTGTGGTTGAAACAATATGGTATCTGTGATTTGCTTTATCAACAAGTATAGAGGAGGAAATAGATGAAACAAAGCTGGGAAATCATTGAAAATTATCAAAGCTGGGCAGTAAGTGCTGGAGGCATAAGTTTCATTGCTTAATTGTAGTATTTTCTCTATTTTGTGTATTTTAAAGATTTTTCACAATAAAAATAAAACCAAGTAATAAACAGAATTATAAATAACAGCAATCTCAGTTATGTTTGGTAAGCAATCATGATAGAGCAAAGGATGACTTAAAATTATAAAGAGTTAGCTCAATTTATTTGCTTTGGAACAAAAATGAACATTTGTAAACTTTAGTTTCTCTTTTATAAAATAATGAGTGTTATGTACTTCATTAGTTTATTATTAAAAAAATGATATAACAAGTATGATGAATCTCCAGAGTCAGTTTCAACGTGCAGATAACTTCGTTGAAGCCAGAAATAGGGTACTTTATGCATCAACTGAGTTAACAAAGTTGTTCATAAGATAAATGATGCTACTTTGCATATGTGAAATACAGTTCTAATAAATGAGATATTCCTTAAAGTGACTTGGGTTTGTTTAATGTTACTTAATAAAGTGTTTTTTGAAAACCAATTTCACTTTGGATGCCACAATATGGGTTTTTAAAAAAGCCACAAATATCTGTTTATATATATAAGCTCAGAAAGAAGAACTTCTGGTTAAATTGGTTTGACACAATTTATTTTCTTTTTTAAGAAACATAATTAAAGGCTTTCTCAAAATGTAAGAAGCTCATTATTGATATTTGATATTGATAAAAAGCTCATTAATGCTAAACATTCTAAAATGATGGTTTAAATAAAAGTGATTTTCAAAAGTCTGAAAACTAAAATAATGATACAATTAAATTCTACTACTTACATTATTGAAAATCATAGAGGGTTTTAAAAAACTTCATTAGAACAAAACATTAATTTGGGGGTATAAGGTCTTATTAAAGCAAAGATTTATAGCAATTTATAATGAAGTTTACTATAATGGCCAAGATGAGTTTTGTGAAAGACCAGAGAAGTATTTTTGTTTTTAAAATATTAAGTCAGATGTTTCTAATAATTGTCATGTGTGGCATATATAAATTTTACTAGTTTAATATATAATTACTGATGGTTAGATTTGCAAAGACTAGAGAAACCATGTATTGAAAGTGTAGGAATTCTGCTGTTCTTTTTTACTACAGTAATTAGTACATGGTAGATGCTCAATTGATATCTGTTAATGTGACTTTATTTAAAACATAGTCAGTCACCTTTGGACATGTGTATAATGAAAAAGATGAATTGAAAATAAAAACAAAAATTAGTGAAGTTCAATCATTTTCTTTTTACAGAAAATCAATTACCTTTAATTAAGAAATCAGTTTTTCTGGACAAAACTTGAAAATCTGTAATTTAAAATTTTTTTCTGCATTTTTTTCCAAATGTATATTGGACACTTTATATTGAGCAATTTAACATGCAAAGAGGCATTCTAAAGGCCAATGGAATGCATAATAAATGTATATATGTTAATATTCATATATTAACTACTGTTGAAAGATACACTACTTGCAGTATAAACAATATGAGTTAAAGCATATCAACCAGCCAAGTGAAATATCAGAATAGCATAAGCAAAAGAGTTGTGTGGTTCAAAGTCTGTGTCATACAAATGCTCATATACTTCTACATTTGAATATACATCTGTGTATTTCATCATGTTGTTGTTGCATTTTGTGCTTATGACTTGTGCTACATAAAGACTGCTATTACTGTAGTCATAATAATTTTGGACATCTTTTAATATGTATGTTATTTCATTCTTTGCTATCTGCATTTTCATCTAAAAATGAATTATAAGTTTGCAGTTAGATTTTTAAAAGTTTGTTTTTGACCAGTGCTGTGAACAATTTGAATAAAATTCCATGAATTCTTTGAATATATAAATATACCTATGGAGTCCTAAATGAACATACTTTCTTGCTAAAGAAAAGAGGTAGTATGAACACATTATAGTACAAATAAAATATTTGTTTAAAAGTGCAATAAGTAGATATTATCTTTTTGTTTAATGAAAGCAAGAAAGGACAATTTCAATGAAAGAAAAGTGTCTGAATTCAAAATGAGTTGCCAAAAGAGACTTGCTTTAAGGAAAAAAAAATAAAAGCAACTATTCTGAATAATTTATTCTGATCTTGGCATTATCTAATATTTTTGTAAATTCTAAGCTATGATTTTACATTTAAAAGCCTATGGATAAACCTTCCAGATGTCTAGTATGTTTTCTTAAATTAATGCTTAAGTTACTTTTCTGGAAAATATTTTTTTGAACAACTAATATGCATCATATTTAAATACAAGATTATCAATTTGTTTAATACCAGACATTCCATTTTCCCTGTGGTAAAATATTATATTTATTATTTCTCTATTTAATAAATCATTTATAATGCACATATGACCACAGTTTTTTTTAATTTAAAAATATGAGATACTATCATTTATACATTGATAAACTTAAAAATATTAGGGACTCTTCTCATATTTTATATCTCTCATCACTCTTTTATTCATGTTTTTGCCACAAATTGAGTCATGCAAGATGTTAGCAGTGATGTTGGTTAGATATACCTCAACAGTCTTTTGAAAAATTAAAGCAGTAACAAAATTTACTAGCATTTAGTATGACTAAGACTCAGATAAGTGACCTTAACATTTTCTTTACACCGAAATACATGTTATGAACTATATAATTTGTCAAAGGAGAAATACCGGAAGTATATTTTGGCTGAATTTTTCTTCATGTAGTTTTACATTTTTGTGTTTAGGAATTTTTTCTATTAATTTAAACATCTTGCAAAATAATCATTTGAGAAAAACAGGATAATGATAAAAGAAAGATATGAAAAATAAGATGAAGCCACAGGTCAGTTTAGAGCACAAGTATTACCACAGAGAGCCAAAAATGCTAGTTGGAGTATACTGCTAGCATATGTGAAGAAAGAAACAGAACCAATTGCATTATTAAAACTATATACCGTGAATCATTCAATCAATCAGCTAATGCATTTTTTTAAAATGAAGGAATTCTTGATACTAAGAACTGACAGAAGAGGGGGAGGGTATAGTATAGCTCAAGTGATACAGCACATGCTTCTTAGCATGTACAAGGTCCTGGGTTCAATTCCCAGTATCTCCTCTAAAAATAAATAAATAAATCTAATTACCTACTCGCCCCACCAAAAGAACTGAAAGATATTTTGCTCACATGTCTTTATAAAGTATAAATGATCTGACATCAAGAATAGTTTCCTCAGCAACTTCTTTCAGTACAAGCTGGTGGCATCATGCTACCAGTTCAGAGAAGAATTTCTAAATGGTGACACATCAGTGTAGCAAAAGCTGGGAGCTTTATAAAGATCTTGCTTAATCCAAAAATAAAATCTAGTTCCTCATCCATAGTTCATATTCCTAGGATAATTTTAATGGTGAAAATAAAGTAAATGTTGTCAAGCATTTTCTTCAGACATAAGGTAATTACCATAAAGCCTGATAGAATATCTAATATGAAGCAGTGTTACTTCTTGATGAGTCCTCCAAAATGAACTGTTTGCAAAGTATTTAACTGTTATGTAACTGAATAAGATGTTTTCTACAAATAGATGCAATCAAAACACCAGTTAAATATCAAACAGTGCATACTATTCAATAAAGAATAAGAATTTGAGTTTTGGTTTTGGAGCATTTAGTCTGTAGCTGTTCTTTTGCACAATAAACTAGAACAAGGTCACATGGCTGTTGAGGCTGCCTCTGGTGTTATCTTCATAGTGGCAGAAGCTGATGGGAAACATACACCTGGCTAATTTGACAGTGAAGCATAATCATTAACTACATGAGTTAAAGTTAAAAGGAAAGAAGGCTGAAACACATCTTGGTGTTACCTGTTTGGAACATATTCATTAAAATACTATTTCTCCAATTCTTTCCTTGACACTTTGTGTTAATACTAGGAGTGGGAGGAAAACTGGATGCCTACAATAAGCCATGCTCTTTTCTAAACTATCTCAAGTTATCTTCACAGTAGCTCTCTGAGAGGAAATTGCATTTTAAAGATCCATTCAAATTAAAGAGGCCACAAATTAATATCAAAAGAGAGCAGGCAGTTTGGAGACAGACACAGCTAAGTTAGAAGAGCAACTTTGCCACAGTAGCCTTTGGCAAGTGATCCAGTCTTTCTGAGCCCTTTCCCCTCATTTGTCAATTGGCAATAAAAATATCTATCTCAAAATATTATCCTACCCAAATGGATGACATATTTACACGTGAAGTGCCTTTCACAGTTGCCTAGAATAAAGTAGGAGCCCAGTACAATTTGCATACTTATCTTGAACTCTTTAATTTCTTGTCAAAGAATTTGTCCTGTCACTGGTTATTTTTTGTAGTTCTTAATTTCTAAATGCTTCATCATTATTATATATATTTTTAAATATGCCTTCTGATTTGAATTTTTGTTATCTGTGTAACATATTAAATGGTGATTTGTTAGTACTAGTTATTCAAAAATAAATTAAGTCACTTTGCTTATAATCCGTGATACATTTCCTTGTGTTCAAATCAATGTAATTAGATGCATGAAAACATTTTTTTTTAAATATTAGTTGTGTCCAAAATACCACAACATATTTAAAATAGCAATTTTTCAGAGAAACAATAAATTTCTGTGTTAAATATTGTAAAACTTATTAACCCAAATTATTAATGTTCAGAGAGAAAGCTAGGCTATTCCTTTGTATTAAATTTGATGTTTACAATTTGCAGATGAGTTACTCAATTGAAAATACATTTTAATTATTTATCATTCTTTGATGAAAATAATGTAATGGTCATTTGGATGACTGGGTGAAGAAACTTTAAGTTGTTTTTGTTAGTTTATTTTGGACATTATATCTAAAAACACCTAGGGCATTGTCGCTTGCTATATGTCCAGATGCAAATGGGGAAGTAATGGCCCAATGATATCAATTAGGAATTAATTAGGTAGTTGTTAAATTATTTTGAGTTTGATGAACAAGCACTATAAAATTCTGCAGTGAGTTAGGAAGTCCTCCTGTGCCTATTAATTAAAGAGGTAATTTTTGTTATTAATTTTTATGGATAATAGCACAGCAGAGCTGAGATGAAACCCTAGTGGCTTTGCTAATCTGAATGGTAATGTACAAATTGCAACAACATTCACACAGGGAAAATTATAAACATCAACTATAAGTTTTTACAAGCTTTGGTATGTCTGGATCATAAAAACTGTGTGTGTGTAAGATATATTCAGTCTGATTATATAAAGCTAAGAAACATGACACTTAATTTTGGAAGAATAACTTAGTAGCTGAACATCTGGACTCTGGAGTTAGACAAATTTTAGCCACAGTCAGGCTGTGTAAACATAAACAAATTACTGAATCTCTCTGAGCTTTGCTTTCTCATCTGAAAATGGGGACAATAAAAGTACCTTCATCATAAGTTTGTTGTGAGGAATAATAAAGCATAGCAGAATGTATTGTCACATGTTTGGCATGTAATGTTTTAAGAATTATAGCTAATACTATTTATGCAGTATGCATGATAAAATATGATGTACCTGAGGATTAATAGGAATTTGATCTTGCCAGTTTTGATGACGTTTTCAGTCTCTTAGTGGAGGCTCTCAACCACATTTACAAGTGTAGTATTTCTCAAATTTTAAGTATAGAATACCACAAAATGAATGTTGTGACTATCATCAAACTTACACAATTATGGCATTAAATAAAATCACAGAACGATGATAAGTAGCATTTATTAAATCTATCTGCCAGGTAAATGACCTCTTTCACATTTAAGATAATTTAAACTTTGAGTGATAAAATATTATAGGTAATGGATGTCCCAAGGGAACTCAAACAAAGTTTTGTTAACTTTGCTCTGTGTTTAATCATTATGATTCTTTTGACTAATAAAATTAATTTATATAAATTTTAGAATAACAAGTACACTGAAGCTTTTGTTTCAGACTGACTCTTCTTCCTATTAACTTACTCAGTTATGGGCATCACTTATATATTTTTGCCTTTCACTTCATGCAAGAAGCTGAAATTCACTTATATTTTACTGGAGCATCTATGCTGTCCCAAGCGCTGGTCTAGACACTTAGCCATTTCTGTTTTTGCTTTGTTTGTAAGCCATAATTTGTAAGCACTTTGAATTACCCCATAATTCTAAAAACTATCTAGAAATGATTATTCTTGCTTTATAGATGAAGGAATGAAGACCCAGAAAAGTATCGTTATTGGTCCAGGATTACAGAGCCAGTAATGGCAGAACTAGGGTTTAAATTATACTGTGGTGACTTCATGCTACCTAGTGTTTTCACAAAACAGATCTCTCAGTGAAGGTTAGTTACTAGAAGAAGCAGTTATAATAAAAGTGCAAAATATTCTTTGGTAACACAGTGTTTGAGTAATACTATAGTGAGAACAGAATTGTGACATCAGTTGTCATTTCATAGGCTTCATGTCCTGGTGCTGTTGCTCTTTCTCATTTCTGCCTCAAAAGGCTTGGAGTACCTATTATCTGTTTGGTGGCCATTAGATGGCAGTCTTGTTCTGGTAATGATGATAGTAACCCTGTCATACATTTGTATTCAGCTTTATAGTTTACAAGGGATTTCAAATATGTTATCTCATCAAATTATCACAATAACACTCTGAAATAGGTGTTAATATATCCCAAGTACAGTAGAGGAAGCAAATACTCCGTGGTTAAAAACTTACTGAAGTTCATATAGCCGGTATTAACCCAGATCTTAACATTAAATGATAGGATTTTTTCACTATCTTTCTGGATATCTTGCTGCTTCTAATTTTACATAGTACGATTCTAATGTATTTGGTTATATATTTTCTAAGGCCGTTGAAAATCATAGTAACATCTTAGAAAAGGGTTGCTTCAAACAGGCACATTGGATGTGGTGAAAAATAAGTACCACTAGCAAAAAAGCAAAAGAAAAGGCAAAAAAGCTTTGAAAAGTAGACAGTCATAAGGCAGAAGAAATAGTATGGGGTCATTTGATGTAAGAACAGACATCTCCATTCACATCAGCAGGTCATGAGGCATTACTGTATTGCAGTATATTTTTCTATTGCATTTAAAAAAAGTATTATAGCCCTGAATCATCAAGAAAAAAAGGTTATATTCTGCATACTCTGCATATGGTAAGCTATATTATTCTCTTAGGAAATACATCTATCTGAACTGGGTTTTTTCCTCTTTAATATGTTAAGAGGAAAATTTTCTTAGTTCTTGATAAATTTTATCCAGAAAGTATCATTTTATAAAGATTCCAGATTGCAAAATTTTGAATATATTTTAAAATGCTTTTCATGTAATTTTTATATTTCTCCCCATACTTTTTCCCCAACTTCTTGCAAACGACTGACTAGACATAAGAAGAGTATGTGAGAAGGCTTACTAATTTCATTCTTTAAAAAGCAATAATTTATTTGTAGTCTACTGGCAGGATATAGGGATCACAATATAAGTTAAACTCAAGACTATTCAATTATCCATAGTATCTATTTTCAGGGTTGATAGTCCAAAATTTTAATGGTTTTATTTATTTGTTGTTTTTGGTTGATAAGTTCATTCACTGACCAATTAGTTAATTTGTTAATTTGGTTCTTCACTTTCAATTCCCATTTTTTAAATTTTAAACTTACTGTTTTTCAATATGACATGCACCTGGGTGCATTGTTTTTAGTATTTAGTTCACGATGTTAAAAGGAGTCCTTAAATGACAAAAGAAAGACTCTAAATGAAAGAGAATTTCAGATATTATGAATTCTGCTTCTGCTCCCCATGAATATTCAGAGTTAATGGTCTTGTTCAAGGTCACACAGTTAGTTTGTGGTAGAAACAGTCCTGTTAATATGAAATTGACTAGCTCCAGTTAGTAAGAACAATTGCTATTAAATTATTTTTATTATTGTTGCCAACAGAGTAAATCATTTGTATTTGTGGGTTTAAAAGTGACTGCTGTTTTGCCTGTCAGACTTCGCTATACTTCAAGAGGATTGCTTTAGCTACAAAGAAGGCTTTTAGATGAAACCATTTTTAAGATCTAATCAACTGTAGTGGAAAAATGTTTACACATTCTGACCTAATTTAATATTAAATGACAACAGTCTTAATGAAGTCATAGAATTTACTTGTAACCTGCTATTGTGGCATTTCCTGCCGTTATAAACTCTCTTCTGCTGTGCAAAAGGGCAGTCAAAGGCCCAAGTTCATTAGAGGATACAGGCAAAGGAAAAGATTTCTTTCATTCAGCGTGATTTTTCTGAAGCAATTAGAAAGAAAATATGTGTCTCAATATAAAATTTCATGGCCTTTTACAATTATGTGGTGACATCTCTGTACAATTGCTTTGAATAATGCCAGCAGCATCAGCTGCCACTATCCAAACGAACAAATAATTAAGAAAGCAAATGCTGGTCTTTCTTCTGAGGAAGTCGAATATTTATGTTTTTAAAATTGTTCACCAACAAGAAGAATAACCACTGACATGAAATAAAATTTTCTACAGTGCCTGAGGCAGAAAAGAGAGAAATAATAATGAACATTCACGCTACTACAACAAATGAAGTAATTGTATACACTAAAAACAATTGCAGAGTTCCTTTCCCTTGGATTATAAGATCTTAATAGCATCATTTTATCAGGTGTCACTATGGCATCTTAACCCGTTTTTGTTCTGCTTCTCCAACTCATTAACCAAAGTTTCCAGAAGTTTACAGTGGAATAGGGGGTCTCTCATTCTTATAAGGACCACTTTTCTCTATAACCATACATCTTAGGATAGTAAGATAACTTAAATAAGACTAAGGCTTGTCTGAGTAGTTAGTAGATTTGAGTGAGCCATGATACTGGTGTCAAACGCAGGCTCCCCAGCCTTTGAATAAGAAATCACTCACTTTACTGCTTACTAAAGTGAGGGGAAAATGCCACCTCCACTGAACTCTGGTTATCTTTTTGAGGGAAAAGAACAAGTTAGGATTTATTGAGATTTTGAATTTGGTTTAAGGCAGATCTTTCAATTTGAAGGCTTGATTGGAATTGAGTAAAGATCATGACGTAATATTTTCAAGAGTGTAAGATTTATGGAAGCAGCAAGAAAAGGATTTTAAGGTGAAAAGTTTAATGGTTCTTAGGGCATAAGCTGTCTGTTGATGCTTCCTAAAGAATTGATAGGCCTTTGGAAAACCCTGCAACGAATAATGAAGTTATTTGTAATAGTTAACTTATTCCAACAAAGACAGTGAAATAGTAAAATGGTATTCCTATAGACAGTCACCTATTTGGGAGTTAGTGGCTTTAGGTATCAATTTCCCCACTGAGGGAGACAGTGGATAGATCGTTTTTAAGTGGAGGCATGATCCATCCAGATTTTCCCTGTTGTTGAGATGTTATAATCACACATCAAGTCGTCATCTCATCATCCATAAAAGTCAGATTTTCCTCTTCTTTCTGCTGAGTGACCTTTTTCTTTGCTGGATCATTTGATGGAGCAGCAGCCATGTAACATCGTGTAAGACTCTGAAGATGACACAGGTGAACTCTGCGCCGTAAATAGTAAAAGAAGGATTCTGATCAGGATTTGTTGTCCACTCGCAGCCAGCAGTCAAGAGTAACCTGGATTAAACAGGAGACTAGACCCCATCCCCACTCTGAAGAACCCACAGAACCAGATACGGGGTTGTTAACCAAACTGCCTTAACTTTCTGATACCTTTATTTTGAGGCATACTTTGGGTAAGAGGACAAAAGCTTGGGCTACAAATGGATATTCTGAATGAGGTTTAGATAGAAAGAGGAAATCTCTCCTGGACTGAAATATTTTAAAACTCTGTCTCAAGTACAGTCTACTCTCAACATCCTAAAAATGATAGGATATATAAAAATATTCTCTGAGTAATGGGTTAAACCAGGTTGTCATTGCAAATATGTCCATATTTGAAGATGGTAAGAGACCTGAAAAGTCTTTTTTGTCTCCTTGTGAGATTTTTGTCTTCTAGTTAAACATTACTCATATGCACTGAAAGATCTGGGCTTTTTGATATCTTGGCACCAGTAATAATTTGGACCTGCTCCCTCATTAGAGTATTCATAGATCAGAAAATTATTAAAATACATATTATTGAGGGGAAATAACGATAAAAATACTCTAAAGAAAATGGAAATAAAGAGTATCACTAATTTTGCCAGGTGGTTCTTTTTAATAACATATTTTAATGATTTAAAAATTCACATTATTTCACATTTTAGTATCTCTGATGCTGATGTGTTCATAATTAAGATATTTCAGCATTGTGTCCTAGATTGACAGCAATTTTGTTTTTCTTTTTTAGAGTTATGTATAATGTGTCTTAAATTAAAAAAAAATGTTTTAGATAAGAAAAAATAGGAATCTGAGAGACTCATAGGGAAGAAGTATCAACCTGTGTATCTTTGACTTCAGATCTCCTCCGTTTAAAGAATCCAGAATACCTCCCCCCCAGTTCTGGTTTGCTTAACAGAATCATATTTGCTTTTACAGTGTTTTATTATTTTGAGGTAAAGCATTTATCTTCTTCAGTATGGTACTAACTCTAGTACTCATAATTCTCTACTTGTATACATGAGATATCTAGCATGTTTTATTTTGTGCTTATCCATGCATTTATATTTTTTCCTAGCCCTACCTGTCTTCATTATCCTCACATATAAAAAACACTACCCTTGAGAGAAGAGATTTCTGTTACTAAGGATTACATTTTTGTCTCTCTACATTTTTATCACTCTGTGAAAATAAGAGAACTCAACTTCAACCATCAGTTAGAAATATTGAACCCAAAGTCTCTCCCTCCATTTCAAATCTCTCTCATGATGTATTGATATATGTATTTAACAGGCCAGTAGCAATTTTATTCAATGCAGTTATATGCTTTAGATTTAATGGATTCAAGAATAACCTTATTCTCCCTGCCTTTTTATTTGTTCTCTCCCTATTTATTTCATTGCCTGATGAATGACACCAGCATCATGTAGACTAAAAAAATTGAAACTAAGTGTCACTAGCTTTAATTGTTTCTACTTTTTAGATATTCTTGATTCTACACCTTTCTCTCCACAATTTCTGTTTCAGCCTTTATTAGGGCCAGCATCACTTTTCCTCTAACTGTAAGTTGCCCCCTTGGTTTTTAAGGCCCTTTCTCTGGCCCCAGTGTCCATTGGTGCCATCTTTGTTTTTGTTTTTGTTTTTGTTTTTGTTTTTGTTTTTTTGTCCCAGTGCCAACCTTGATGCAGATCTCAGGTTCTTGTTCAGTTTTTCATCTCTTACCCACTGCACAGAATTTTTCTATCAAATAAAAACTTTCGTGACTAATGTTGACTTCATTTCAGATTTTGGAGTCAAGGTGAAGTAATCATCTAGTTCCCGTGAGAGAGAAAGTAAATAGTGTATTCAAGAGTTTCATTTGGCTCTCTTTTCTGGACTTTCTTCACTTTTTTCCCTACAGCCACATTCTCCAAATTCTGGCTGATTTTCCCTCTTCCCTTCTTTAATTCATGCAAAGCAGATCTACAGGCTACTCTCCAGGCAAGGTGTCAGCTGGTTTATGGGCACGGACTCCATCTTCTAAAATGGTTTAGCAGAGCATTTCCCAACAAAAACAGGGCTCTCCCAACTACATTATCGTAACTCCTGCCAGAGGACTAATCTTGTCTCTCTCCTTACATATGCTTGTCTCCTGCTTTAAGTTTGACCTCTTATCCATTCTCCACATTGCCCATGAGATATTCTGACATGACAACCTGATATTGGTCACTGAACATATTTTTTAAAACTTTCGATATTCCCTATTACCTTCATTATAAATTTCAATTTTATTAACATGACTTACAAAGTTACCAAGCTTCAATACTCACCACTTTTTCTACACTGCTAAGATTGACTTCCAGCAAATATTTAATGAAGGTGTACTATCAGCCCTAAGATTATGGTAGCAAACATGGACTATGTAGCATATGGCCTAATGGGCAAATTCTATTTTTAAATGATTGTTAAGGAAGAAGAAAAGCAGTGTGCAGTGGAAGGATATAGCAATTTTGGTGGCAAGAAAAGACTTCCTGAGAAAAACATTTAAGTTTTTATATGAAGGATAATGAGTGTTTAGTGAGGTGAGGGAAATGGTTTAACAGATTGGAATTCTTAGAGGAAAGTGTGGCACACTGGAGAAATTCCAGGAAACCTAACATGCTTTGGCAAAGTAGGGAATAAATGGCACTAAATGAGTGACTTGAGTGAACCACATTCTCTCTCACCTATATGATCTTTCAAGTGCTGTTTTCTCATCCTGAAATGTTCTTTCCTTTTATTAACTATCAGTGTTCAGCTGCTAAAATAAGATCTAAAAAGCACTGATCTGTTTGAAGAGTCAATATGTGCTCAGGAAAAAATAAGTGTAATTCTCAGCAATGATGATAAGGGCTAAATAAATATAAGACATTATGTTTAGGGGAAGAGATCTTTCTGTGGGCTGCAGTAGGTAGGACAGGCTTCAGGAGAGGTTATTTATTTAAACTTATTTAAATAAAGTGCAATAAAGGCTTAGGTAAGGAGTCATTCTATGAGCAGGAATTAATAATAAAGAAGTAAATATATACATATATCTGAAAATTAATAGAGGGCTAGACTGGCCTTTCAAAAGCAAAGATTACTTGGAAATTATATATACAATTTTTAATCCTGTTACTATTTTTCTTTTTTCTCATGTGTTTTTAAATAGGCAAAATCAAAGTAAGACTTTGTTTTTGACTTTTGCTATAAAATAAAATAAATATGTAACTATTTGAATAAATAGATAACTTGTTAACTTCAAATATATGACCCTAATGGTATATATCAATAAAAATCTTCATAAAATATTGGTCCAAAATGATAATTCTATGAATTGGGACTCGGCAATATGATTTTCTGAATAACTCTGTGCTTCTATTTCTAACAGAATTGTTTTTAAGTTGTTCTGAACAATTTTCTCAATGAAAATGTCCAAAAAATTCTAGATAATTATTTTTAAAATATTTTAAAATGTCTTTGTGGAATAAGAAAATAATATATCTACAGAAAGCAAAAATAAACTTCAAGTGCAAATCTTTAAAAGTCAGTAATTGTCAAAATCAGTTTACTTTCTAACCAGACAGTAGGCAATTTGTAAATGTTAAGGGCCATATTTTGTCTAGCAGCCAAAGCTGTATTTATATTTTTCACTCTAGTTGTAACTAATATAAACAATTTTCCTAGTTCAGTTGCTCTTCTTTGAGGATTTTTCTTCTCTAACACTGGAGAATTAGGGCAAAAATTACTAAAGTTATTTAAAAAGATATTATTTTATAAAAAAAAAAAGGAAACTTAGATATGTTCTAATCCAATAATCTTTATATACGAGGAAATTTAAATCCATGCATAGAGTGACTTACTTGGCATCATCTAACTTGTAAAAAAAAATGGAACATAGAATTTGTGTTAATCTTTTGGATATATATTCTAATAACATTAATGAATTTTATAAATTACAATATAAAGTTAAAGCTTATTAAATGATCATGAATCTAGGTAATGTAATATAACACACTTTAATGACATCTTTTAAAAATCTGTGGTTGACTTTATCCAACAGCTATAGTCCCAAGCTATAGTGAGTATTTTTATGAAACATAATCAAATGCCCAGTGGAAAGGAGACAACAATTTGAACAAGAATTTAAGCAAGGGTTTTTCTTTATCAACTCTATGATCTTAAAGGTATTTACACAAGATCGAATGTAGATCTGAAATCCCAAGTGTATTTTAAATTTAATTTTACTTATATTAAGTAATATGTATTTACATGTGCTAATTTTGAGCTTTGAGTCATGATGAGACTTTTGTTTTTCTAGAATAAAGCGAACTACACTCTTAATGATTAAAATGTAATTTTAATCAGCCCCATTTTGCAATCTAGTTTTATTATAGCCACCAGGAACAGAAACTCATTTCTCTAAAAGACATACCTACAGTTCTGTTTTATTAGCCAGGTTTTCAGTACTGACAGGTCCTGCCTGACACAGTTTGCAGATGTGATACCCATAGGTTCTAAATCAAACAGATGCATTTGCTAATCTAATTTTAATTTTAATTTTTCCTTTCCATCTTTTATATTTTCAGTACTCCTCTGGAGATGGATATATTTGCTAAGAATACAAAAGCGTTAAGTTATTATGCAAAATGCAGTTATTTTATTAAGCAGAATTTCACAGCTAAATCTGTCCTTTTTATTTCCCTCCTTCTACTTTACCATCTTTCTGTAGCCCATATCTTTCTCTTCCTCCAGCAACAAAAAAGGAAATGCTTTGATGCATGTAGTGAGTAACAGAATTATATTAAAAATATATATTTATTTTCAATATAGTAAAATATTAAGTAAATAATATGAAAGTCAGAATGTCAAAATGATGTCTTAAATATAGTTCTTTGTTAATGGCAAAACAAGCTTGCAGCCAGAGAATGTACTCCTAGAAGAAATACTTTATGACACGTGTCTCACATGTATTTACTTTAGGAGATGCCTCTGGTTTATCTGGTTTATCTAGAAACACATGGATGGTCTTACCATGGGCCTTTGAATTTATTCTCACACATTTGGTCATTAATTAGTAATAAGTGGAGCCTCTGATGCCTGCATACGAATGCTGCTCATCCTATGGTAGATCTTCTTTAGCTTAGTATTTGCAAAATTAAACAGATGCTGAATATGATTTAAATCTTTCTCCTAATACCAAAGCTATCAGGAGGCTGCCTATCTCATGAAAATTTGGGAATTAATAACAAAAAGCATGCATTTAAATTTCTGTGGTTATTAAAGAATAAAAAAACTGTGAATAAATATATTTTAGGAAAATTTACATAGAAGTGAAATTGTGTGCATAAGGTGAATCAAATTGAACTCTGTTTTATTTTGTTGTTAAGTCAGTGTTTTATTTTGTGCATTATAAATAAATAGGGTCTAATGAATAGCTTTTTAAAACATGCTCAGAGACTGTGGTAAAGAAATGTATATACTCTGTTCCCATAAGGATGCTATGATTTTGTTTAGAACAGAAATGGTTGAGTGAGTAAATGTGTGTGTGTCTTGGCGGGGGGAGAGAAGGGGAGGGGTGGCAGGAGAGGGAAGAGAGAGATAGGATTAAGCAATGGATAAATGAATGCATGAATTTGTTATAAAATATGATTAAAAGGTTTATCTTTATACAAATATTATTGTTATAAAAATATTAAGATACAATTCAGTGATCCATGAGAATGTTTGAGTGGAAATCCCTGAGAATAATTACAGATTATGAGGCATTTCAAATATATTGTATGAAAAAAATCAATCTATAACTGTATATACTTCTCTTTAATCATACCGTGTTTGTTACAAAGCAAATTTCATTTATACAGAGATTTGCTAGAGTATTAACTATCTTGTCAGATGGCTTTTGGATGAAGAAAAATAATGTCCTCATTTTCATTTACTAAATTGCTCTAGAAAAATAAAAGTCATATTTGAAATATAGCAAGTGGAATAGAATAAATTAACACACAGAATTAAGTTGATAGCAAATTCTTGTTTTCTTTAATAGGAAATAAATCTTTATTTATTAAAAATTACCATTTGCTCCAAGTAAGTTATATAAATACTTTGCCCTAAAGGAGGGGAGCATAACTTCCCACCCCGTAAGTATAGGCTACACATAATGAGTTCTTTTCAAGGAATACAGTGAAGGGTGAAAAAAACCCCACAATACTATTATAGTAGAGAAAACTAACAAACACTGTACAGTTGATATGATGTGATATGTTGTCCTGAAAATATCCAGAGAGAGAATCAGAGTCCACAGGTAAAGGGCTCTGTCCCACAAGACTGCCTTCCACTTTAGAATCCAATCACAAGCCCAGGTTACCTGTGCTTCTGATAAAAAGGCTACAGACTGGAGGTTCCAAGGAATCTTTTGACTCAGGATGTGAGTTCCAAGTCCAGGTTGTTTTCTGTACTTCTTACCAACTGAGTATAAATCAGAGGTTCCCATGACCCCCTGCTTGGGTTTAATTAATTTGTTAGAACAGCTCACAGAAAGCTGTTGATTCACCAGAGTATCAGTATATTACCAAAGATATTAAAGGATATGAATCAGCAACCAGATGAAGAGATTCATAGGGCGAGGTTCTGAACAAAGGATCTTCTGCTCTGGTGAAGCTTGGGCCCTGGCATGGGGGCACATAGAAGCACTCTGGTTCCCCACCTGGAAGCTCTCTGAACCCTGTCTTTTTGGGTTTTTGTAGAGGCTTCACTACATAGGAATGATTGAATCATTAGCTATTGGCTGTTGATTCAACCTCCAAACCTTCTCCCCTCTGCAGAGATCAGAGAGGTGGGACTGAAAATTCTAACCCTTGAATCACATGGTTGTTTCCTCTGGTTAGCAGGGCCTATCAGGTGATTTAGGGGCATCCCAAAGTCACCTCATTAACATAACAAAAGACAACTTGATCACTCTCCTCACTTAAGAAATTCCCAGGGTTTTAGGAGCTCTGTGTCAGAAATGGAGACAAAGAGTAAATACTTATTTCTTACTGTAAATCATAGTATCACAGGAGACATGACAACTAAATGTCATGTAGTATCCTGAAACAGAAAAAGAGCATTAGGTAAAAACTAAAGAAATCTGAGTAAACTTTAGTTGATATAGTATCCTTGAGTTGATAATAACGTATTAATTAGTTCATTAATTGTAACAGAGGTACTGTACTGCTATAACATATTAATAATAGGGTGACTTGTATGTAGGGGGGAAATAGAGCAACTCTGCTTATTTTTCTGTAAATGTAAAACTGTTCCAAAAATAGTCTGTTAATGAAAAGAAAATAATACTGTTTTAAAAAATTGTTTAATATTCACATTCAGAGACATTAGGCTCAAAAATAAAATATCGATGGAGAAAAGATGTCCCCCACATTGCCGTTGAGGGCATCCTTACGTTATTATAAGGACCCAGGATCATTGGTTCATATGAAATGCTGTTTTGATGACACAGATCTGTTGATAATCCATCAGAAGAAAGGCATTTGAATTAGTAAACTACATGTGTAAAATGTGAGAAGTTTTCCCATGTAATCTTTATAATCATAGATAATATGAGATATAAGGGATTTTTACATTTCAGGAAAATATGCTACTATTATTATAGCCTATTTATTTTAGTCCCAAGAATTAAAAAAACAGTATTTATGAAGAGGGTTTGAATTAACACGTGGGATTTGGAAAATGCTATCAGAAAACTATGTGCAAATTGTCAAACTGCTCTTAGTAACTTGATGTGAGGGAAATGAATTATTATATTTTAAGGGATAGAAGCAGATAAAGACTTTATTATTCCAATAGTACAAAACAACAATATATTTATCATATTGATAGAGACTTTGTGGCTTGTCAAAATTTAAGCACCAACATCATCTTTATGTTTGGCAGATCTGTGATTTTTAATTCTTTAGTTGGAATGAAGATAGTAAGGGTCAGAGTAAATAAACTTCATTATTGTACAATTATTGTTTTATATTTCACTTCATTTGACAGTGTATGTTTAACAAAGATCTGTACTGTCTCAAGTTTAATTCTTATATAGGATAGGAGAGTGAATCAATCATTAAATGAAAACCAAAAAACATTCTATGAAAACATAAAGAAGACATAATCAGTTCCAATGTCCAGGGATGGGAAGGATCAGGAACATTCCAGTCTTTATGGAACAAGTCTTGGAAATCAACTGGGAATTCCATGAGAAAAGAAGATGGATGAATGAATGCAGCAGATACCTTTCAAACAGTCCAAGTCCTGGATACATTTTAGGAAAAATTTAAATACTCATAGTAGTTGTCATTTAATTATACTTTCTTTCTGGTATATTTTCAAAGAGGGTTTCAACTGGCATTTTCTTCTTTGTGTAAATGAATGGGATTACAGTTACAATTTGGACTTACTTGATACATTAAATGAATTTGTGATAAATTGTGAAAATGAATATTTACATATCAAGTTACCTCTAACATTTGAATTTCTATTTCAGATGTATTCTCACTAGGGAAAAACATGATCCTAACCATACAAAAAAGATGAAAAATGTAAAAAGGAGGTAAAAATCACTTGTGACAATGTCAAAATGTATTTTCAAGGAGATTTCTGCCTTTGTGAGTATAGAGTATGTATGCATTTAAATCTTCAGTACAAACTCAGTGAAATTCATCAAAAAGGAAATCAATCCACATTATCTTAGTACTCTTAAAGGCATATGTAAATTAAAATACATCACATAGCTAATTCCAGCTTTATTGACAGTTCTTACTGACTCTCAGGGATTTGAATGTTTAAATATTTTAACAGGCACACTGGTTAGTGTTTCAGGAATGTCACTGCTTTAGAAGCAAAGTAAAATTCACCAGCTGTGAACACCATGCAGCAACTTTTTTTTCAAGATTTTTTTTTTTCTCACAGTGAAGTATGTTGTTCCTATATTTAAGTATTTGCAACCTGCTTTCCCCCACAAGGGATTTAACTGATTCTATAATAAATGTGGGTGTGTTGTGTGTTTAATTACTGATGAATGAATAACAAGGTGATCTTTGGTACCTGACACTTTGGCTTTAGAGAACTTCATTAGGAAACCCTTTGCAGTGTTTCCTGAGTAGTGAAGGATTTGAAGATATTTTTAATACTCCTGTGATAATGAAAACAAGCTTCACTAATAGCAGAAATTCAAGTGAGCATTAAAAAATATTAGAAATGGAAATAATGTTTTTCATGCTTTATTACATGAATAAATCTAAACTTATGCTAAGTAAAAGTGGTTAAGGAGAAGATGATCTCTTTTGTAGAAGAAAAAATCAAGAAGAAAACTTGAGAGTACATTATGAGTGGAAATAATAAAATAGAACTCGTGGAATTTTTTTAATTTTAAGGAAATATGTTTATGGACTTTTTACATTATCTCTGTGATGCTGACTTAAAGAAAGGAGGATTTCCTAAATCCTCACATTTCAATAGTTTAAATTTCCCAGGAGGGAGTAAGGGATGGAAAATTGGTATAAAAATTGTGAAATTGAGGAAGAGAATCCTTGGAGCTGATTTTTTCTCAGGTTAAACACCAATTTTTAAAAAAGACAAAACTGATGGCTTGTTTTTAATTTCACTGAAGGTTCAGTTTACAGAGATAAATGATTTATGTTTCTTTTTAGATCTTTACTTAGCCTGAAGGAAGTAATGATTTTCTAGAAATTACATGCTTTATTATCTAAATCCACTCGAGTATCTAACTCTACTCTCCAGTGAAATAAATGTATAAATAGAGGAAGAAATAGGAAACAGTCATAAGAATCTAACTGTCTAAATGAATAGCTGTGAGCTGTGGGAGCGTAAGAGTCCTGGGCAGAGCACTCTGTGCCTAAAGGACAAGAGCGCAACTGGAAACCACAGCTATCCAGTAGTGTCCTCTCTACCGATGTTAGTGTGCCATTTGATGTAATTTATAAAAGCAAACAAATAGATAACACCCCGAAACTCTTCCTTTTAGGAAACTGTCAAGTTAACTTGGCTGTGCTTATATGTAGCCAAATGTGATGACAGGACCATAAATTAAGGGTGATGACTAAAAGCACTGTCACTACAACATAGACGTCTACTCCTAACAGCTCAGTCTGGGAAGAAAAGTAAGAAAAAAAAGTAAAAAATGATTTATTTATTTTAAATCTCAGCTGTTAGTGAAGTTAAAGTTATATTGTACTGACTAACTCTGTAAAAGAATTAGTATAGTGACAAAGAATGAATAACATAAAAGCCACATGATTCATCTTTAGAATGTGTTCTATAAATTTCTAGGAAAACTCCACCAGGGCCTCACTTTGGTAGGAATAGTACACTGGAGGGTCCAAGTGTGGGAAAAGTCTCCCGTCACTGATAGCTCAGAAGATGATAAAATAATGAAATCCCATGTTTATTTCCTACTCAGTTTCATTTTTCTTTTTAAATCTCTTCATGGCTTCTTTTATCCTTTTTTTTATTGAAGTATATTTGATTTACAATGTTGCGTTAAATTCTGATATATAGCATAGTGATTCACTTCTACATATATATGTGTGTATATATATGTGTGTGTGTGTGTGTATATATATATATATATATTCCTTTTCATATTCTTTTTTCATTATAGGCCATTACAAGGTGTTGAATATAGTTCCCTGTGCTATACAGTAGGACCTCATTGTTTATCTGTTTTATGTATAGTAGTTAGTGTCTATGAATCCTGAGCTCCTGATTCATCCCTTCCCACCCCTTTTCCCCTCTGGTAACTGTAAGTTTGTTTTTTATGTCTGTCAGTCTGTCTCTGCTTTGTAAATAAGTTCATTTGTGTCTTTTTTTCCTTTTTTTAAATAGGTTCCATGTATAAGTGATATCATATGGTATTTTTCTTACTCACTGTTTTTCACAAGATTTAAGTTTCTAAAATCCTATCAATCTAGCAGGAATTAGATGGAGATGGAAATTTAGAAATCTTTCTTTCTGTACCAAGAGAATGTGTAAGAAAGAAAATAATAGTGATTTGGTTACATTTATGAGTGTAACACTCATGGTGACTTAGTCTTCACTGATCTTCCAAGTTAGTGTCATCCAATACTCCTGGATTAGTAGTTACCCCGTCTCAGTACTTATGATCTAATTGAAATAAACAACATTTGTTTTTGCCTCCAGGGTAACTTTAATAAATCAGTGGTAAATGTATATGGCTAACAAGGATACTTCCCCTCTCTACTAAAATCTGAATTTTTTTAAGTCCTTCCACTAGCTTCCGACAGCTGAGTCTAGATGCCTTCCCATTTGAGCCTTTTCAGCACTAGGACATGCCTGTGGCCACCAAGCTGTCACATCCCTGGGTGCATCCTGGTCTCCAGTGATTGTGCTGTGTGCTAACTCTCCTTTCTCATTCTGAAATCCCCACATCCTCCCACAGGTTTGGCAGTCACAGATATAACTAGAGAATAAATGTGTTCTGGTACATAATGGGTCCTGAAAATGATGTTTGAAAAGAATGAATGACTGCAATTTGAATTATTACATGGTAGAGTAACTATTTAATGTCTGAGGTATTAGACTTTTAAAATAATGGCATTGTATTTATGGTAATAATCTTCTTATTAAATAAAGTCTGAATCAGAGACAATTATAAAGAAAATTTACCTTTTTAGGTTTAAAAAAAATGAGAGAAGGGCTTAACTTTTGTCATGCAGAATCACCTATAGGGTTTTCTGTCTGAGATTAATCACTCACATTCTGAAATCAGCCACGCCTCTTTTTTGAACCCTAGTGCTGACACTAACTCTGTGAACTTAACTAGATATTTAATCACACTGTAATTTTTTCTTCCCAGTGAAGTGAGAGCATAATACATCTCTAAATCATAAGATATATCTAAGGATTTTGTTAAACAAAAATATTGAGTATTAAAATACTAAGCTTTCAATAAATATGAGTTATTTTTCCTTCCTCCTTAAATTCATTTGATTTCCAGGAAACTAACTTTCTCTTTTTCTGTCTACCTCAAAGTCTCCTTTGTGGGGTACTTCTCATCTTCATATTATTTAAATATTTGGCGTGGTTTTTGGTCTCAATTCCTAGACTTTTAAACAATTCTGCTTATACTTCTACCTATAATTATTTCATTCAATCTAATAGCTTTAAGTGTTGGTTAATGCACAAAACTCCCAGCTTTCTATCTCCAGCAATACATCTCTCCTGTACGCCAGACAGCATATGTTAACTATTTACTTGAGATCTTCACTTGGATGTCTGTTAGGTCCCTGGAATATATCCTAAACCAAAGTCCTGCTTTTCACTCCTTAGCTCCCCCAAGTTTGTTCTTCTCATTTGTATTCATGTAAGCAACTGTTAAGTTTGCACTTCAGTTGTTAAGGGCTGTTAAAAACTTGGGAGCCCCCTTCTTCCTCTCTCTCCCTCTCTCTTGTGTCTGACAAGAAATCCCTTGATAAATTCCACGGGCTCTGGCAATAAGGATGAAATTAATCATTGGCTCATCTACCAAGGAGATGGAATTATTATTACTTCTTAGACCTATAGTTCTTAAAGTATGGTCAGTTGACTCTTGAAGGTCCCCCAAGATCCTTTCTGGACATTCATGATGTCAAAACTATTATCATAATAATACCAAGACATTAAAAATTTTAATGCTTTCCTATCTATAGCATGATAACAGCAATAGTACTAAACCTTAGCTTAGTGTCTCACACACAGTTTACACACTAAATGTTATTGAATAATTTATTAAAATATTATTGAATATATTTGAAAGATATGTTGAAAGAAATCAATGGACTACACATCCAGTTAGGTGGACTGATATCCAGAGCCAGGTTCCTCATAATAATGCTATAGTCTCAAAAATAAAGTACAATAACTTTTGGAGAAATTTGCTTAATGTCAGTCTTTTGATAGTTTTTAATCTTTTATTCTTATAATGTCTTAATTTGCACTCTTTTGCCCAAAAAATTCACTCTAATTTCATAAGAGGGGGTAGATAATGGAACTTAAAAAAAATTTTTTTTTAAATTGAAGTATAGTCATGTACAATGTACCAATTTCTGGTATATAGCATAATGTCCCAGTCATGCATATATACATATATTCATTTTCATATTTTTTACTAAAGGTTATTACAAAATATTGAATGTAGTTCCCTGTGCTATACAGAAGAAATCTGTTTTTATCTATTTTTGTATATAGTGGTTATCACTTGCAAATCTCAAACCCCCAAATTTATCCCTTCCTATACCCTTTACTCCAGTAACCATAAGATTGTTTACTAAGTCTGTGAGTCTGTTTCTGATTTGTAGTTGAGTTCATTAATTAGTGTCCTCTTTTTTTTTCTTTTCTCTTTCTTTCCTATCTATTCTTTCTTTCTTTCTTAATTTTTCCTTTCTCTTTCTGGGTTACTTCACTTAGAACGACGATCTCCAGGTCCCTCCATGTTGCTGCAAATGGTATTATTTTATTCTTTTTCATTGTTGAGTGGTATTCCATTGTATAAATATACCACAACTTCTTTATCCAGTTATCTGTCAATGGCCATTTATGTTGTTTCCCTGTCTTGGCTACTATACAGTGCTGCTATGAACTTTGGGGTGCATGTATCTTTTTCAATTTGAAATGAAAAATTGCTCATAATTTTGATTCTCTAGATATATAATGGCAAATTGTATGTCATGAAGATTAGATAAAATTATAGGTCAACAGTTGTATATGAGGAAACTATCTTACCATATCCTCTTTAGGATTGTTGCCATTTTCAAGTTTTTGGTTTTTAGATAGTTAAAAATTTTTATATTATTTGAATTTACAACTTAATTCACAACTATGGTTGAATCAGTTTTTTTGTTTCTATTTCTCTGTTTTCCCTTTTGAATTTTATTTATCTTTTGTGTCTGTCAGGTTGTTCTTATCCAGAATCTTAGTTTGTCTCTAGTGATGTCAGATCACGCACAAAGCTTTCCCATTCCTTTCTCTTCTTCATTTTTATTTTGTTCTTAGAGATTAATCAAAAATAAATTTAACATTTGATTTTTATATGAAAACAATATTGCAAATAGTTAAACAAGACAATAGTAGAACAATCTACTACTAGCTCCTACTAGGTAAATTATTCTACCTTTCTCATTTTTAGGCAACCTGAATTTTTAACCCTTTCCTATCTGTAGGTATTCTTAGACACTGAGAAATGATGCCATGAGTGTCTCACTAGGACATAAAATTCCGAAGTCTTTAGAATGTGCTGTGGCCACATTAGAAACAACAGTGACTACTAACACCCAACAAAATGCAAGAAGTTCAAAAGATAACATTTGACTTTAGTTTTAAAGGATAAGAAGGAGTTTGTCAGGCTGAAAAAGAAAGGAAGCAACACATAAAAGACAGGAGACTGGTTTGGGTAAAGGAGCATGAACATGAAAGAGCAGAGGGTATTTGGGGTGCAGCACATCGGCTTGTGTGATGTGGGAGGAGGATGGAAGATGAGCCTGTTAAACTAATGGCATGTGATATGAGGAAGTGTATTTTAGACCAGGGAGGTTAGGCTTTATTTTGTGAGTGTTTGAGATTTGGTTAAGGTTTATGACCAAAGTTATGGTTTGAAGGCGTTCATGTAATTTTAGCAGTCCACCAAGTTTTCTTATTCACTGAATCCTCCCAACTCTTGCCTCTCTCCTTTATTCTTATTTTCTTACTTGACACAAGGTGGTTAGTGTTGGTTTCTAGGTGAATGGTACCTTAATAGTCCTGTGTCAGCTTCATGAGCTCTCTCATTCTTTCCTCTTCTTCATTTTCATTATGTTCTTTTAATGTAAGCAAAAGTAATTTTTGATCTTTGAATCTAATATGAAGACAGCATTAAAATTCTCTAAACAAGCAAATAGTACTCTAGCTTTCTTAGCTTCACTAACTGAAGTTTCATCAATATAAGGAGATGAGGAAGATAACAAATTTATATTTGTGAAAAACAAGACCAAATTTACTAATATTTCAGTCTGACAACTTTCTGTTGACTTTTATAAGTGTCTGTTCATTTAATAGTGATAACTTAAATGCAAATTTAAAAAATATATCTCATAATCTAATATTGATATTAAGCCAGTCAATTCGAAATTAGTTTACTTCTTAGAAAAATTAAAATACAATATAGAGGAACCAGAGTCATGTTCCTCCAAGAAAAGCTTTATTTCTGGAGGGATCCATCTCTTAAAATTTAGATCCTGCAATTATTGTTTATTGAGGAAGAAACTAATCCAATTAACACTAATCTAGTAATTCTTCTGTTGACAAATTGTGTGGATGTTTGTCTCTTAAATAAAAGCGTAAGGGGACAATGGGATTGCAGTGTTCTTCTAATTTACCACTAGGCCAGTAAAAATTGTTCCTTTGGCTTGTAAATAAGTCTGCATCTCTGTAAGAGGGTGGGAAACATTAAATGATGGCAAATTAACAGTACTTTATTTGTGCTGATTTATGGATATCATTAACATGGCAATATTTTAAGATATTAATTCTTTTTCACTTGAGCTGTATAATATATGGCTGCCTCAGATAATGACACTTAAAATTTCAGTCAAAATTAAATTTTACTCCTGGGGATTGAATTGTAGAGACTTTGCGTATTTAAAATATTCCTTGTGATGTCTGCTTTAAAAGAGCATAGATTTTTGTTTTCAATCTACATATATTAGATAAGCTGTTAAATTGTTTAGAAACTGTAAAACTATTTGCGTAAAAGAGCTATTTTAATATTTATTACTTTGTTCAGTATAAGTACACTTTACATTTTAAATAGATTATAATGTTCCCAATTTATGTCAAAATACAAAAATTTCAATATCTAAAATCATAGATTAACAGAAATTTATATTTTTATTTACATCTAGGATATACTTGGCAGAGAACAAAACTGAATTCAGATAAGGTTCATAACAAGACAACGTATAGCAATCCTTACAAATGGGATTGTGTTTTTACTTTTGTATGCAGACACAATCAGTCATATTAAGGGAGGATGCCATACCTTGATTAATGGCATTATTGATCATAAATAAATGAAAATGTCCTTTTCTGGAACTTAATTTGGGTTACCTTTTAAGAAAATCCAACAGAAAAAAATCCAAATAATATAATGATACTTATAAGTTTGTTACTATGAATCTTCAGCAGAAAGCTATGGTTTAAGCTAGAAAATACAAATTATACTCAGCTTAGCAATGATGTGACTCTTGTGAGTGCAAAGTACATTAGGCACATTTTTGAATACCATTTGTATTTCAGAATGAAAAGCTGAGCTGAGAATAAAAGCTTAACAGCAAGAAGGGAATTAAAAATCATCTGATTTTTAGTCTTCAGTGCATTAGATCAAAATAATTGAGACCTAAAGTAACATAAATAGATAAAATCAGATCTATTTGTAAGAATCAACTTTTCTGACTGTAAGTCTAGTATTTTTATAACCATAAAATTGATTCATCTGACATAGTGCCATATATATAATCATGTAATAGTAAATGTATATTATAATAGAATTATGCATATATACATATTATCCATTAGCAATATACATACTAGCATGTAATATTATGTTAGCTTTTATAATCAAGGGAAATGTTACACTATAGGATGAAAACTTCAAAATTAGAAGCAGGAAGATAATTTATACTTTTTTGTTAGATTTGAAGATATAATTTATATTCAACATACATATCTATGTGAAGATTATATATGTGTGTGTATTTATGTAGAAATATATATAGTGAATAATATATATATACTTACTTATATATATTTTTTAATCTCTTGAATGATAATCATCATTCATCATGATGGACATAGATGGCAAGATGAGTTAGGAATACATAGATTGGAAGCAGAAAACTTAAACTTGAATTTCCCCATTTACTTACTAGCTGGCTGTCTTTGGAAAATTGGCTAATATCCCTGAACCCATTTTGTTTTCTTTTCTATAAATGGGGATAATGAAACCAAATTTGCTGGTTGTGGAGAAGGTTAGAGATAATGCTTATAATGTGTCAGCAGAGTTATTTCATATTCTGTTTGTACTGTGACCCACATCAGCACAGTGAGGCTGGTGGATGCTTGTTTATGTCTCAATGTAGTATTTTGAATGTACTAATAGGATTTAAATCTGAAAAATATGATATTTCTTATTACTTGGGTACATAAATTTCCAAAAGTGAAATTATTACGTTAGTATACATGAAACAATCCTTGGGAATTGAATAGATAGTTGTGATTTAATGTCAGTATGTCTTTCTTCTTCTTGGCCAATTGTCATCTGAATTTTTATCAACATTAGATAAAAACATGGACTTTGAAGACAGAGAGACTTGATTTAAAGCCCTGAATTAGCTACTTCAGAGCTCTGTAGGCATTTTATTAACCTCTCATTTCTGTAAAAATAAATAAATAATAATTTCCTGAAAAAGATATTGTGAGGGTTAAATGAAATAGCACATTTAAAAAGCTTATCATAGTGCATGATACAGAAAACTCAGTAAATGTTAACTACTATATTATTTAATTCATTATCATTGTTATTCCTAATGCAGTGACTTTTTCATCTCTCTTAAAAAATCAAACTTGATTTTGCACAATTTTAAAAGTACTAAAGTTATGGGTAATGGGATAGATAGCAATGCTTTTGGAGAAAGATTTATAACCAGTAATCTGTTGGTCTTAACATGGGGAAACAATGAATACAATCACTTACTTAAGAGTTGTCACGTTTCAGATAGGATTCTTTCAAAGTTTGATCCACCCATAATTTTATAGTTTTTTAGCTGTTGTTCTTGTGCTGCCAAACATTGGTATATTTGTGTAATATTTCTATAATTCTACATAGACTATGAACTTATAAATGACATTGTTAAGGTAACTCACCAAAAAAACTGATTAATACTATAATACAGCAATAATGAAAGAGACAATTGTAGGAAAAGAATAGGAAGGACTAATTTATGCTCCTGGATAACATACTTTTAAAATGAATTTATTTTACTGGCAAAGTTATAAAGTCTAACCTAAAAATAAACAAAGATAATAATAAGTAGATATACAAAGATTTATTGAAGGAAAACAAGATATGATAGATGAACATCCTTGACATTAGTTAAGACTGATGTCATTAAATAAGACAGTTATAGGTTCCTACTCTATTGTCTATCTCCATCTATCATTTATCTACTATCAAAGGACAAGGTGATTGTACTCTGGTCCTAAATCATTATGAAAAATTTGTTTTTATTTGACACAGTACAGATAATGAAATAATGAATTGATCAATATCAGCATATTTGAAATATGAAAAATAACAGTATTTGTGATTTTTTAATTGACATGCTAGTATCTATGAAAAAAATTAGAAAGACATGAGTGGTAAAACATTATGTCATTCCTGTATAATTTTGGTTATCATCATTGTAAAAGAACTTATAAAGGTATATACATTGAAAGACTATTTTTAATAATTGTGAAATATTGTCATATTCTTTAACTCATTTGCAAAAAGCTATACTTCTAATATATCTCTTTCCTGATACTTATGAATGGAGTGGAGAGAGAAATCAGTTGATTTTGAGTCTTATTCTGCCGTGTCTGAAGGCTCTTTCAGAATGTCCTCGTGGAGACATTCCCTCTGTGTTTCCTGGGTTTGGCTTAAGGACATTCACTGAAAAAAAGTGCAGGGAGAGCCAGGGTAACTTTGGGTTCTGAATACTTTCTAAAGACATAGATTCTATCCCCAAAATCTTCAGTGGACTTACCCTTTCTTTGCTTGCTGGACTAGATTTGAGTGCAATCTGTGATCGGAGAAATGATTTTGAGGACTGTCTCTAAAACATCTTGTTCCATAGCACAGTTTTTCTAAATCTCTCTCATTTTTTCCCCCTACGCACTTGGGATGTTTTACAGTACCCGCAAGATATTTTCTATTTGTTATTCTCATTCTTTTCTTCCTAATATAGTACCTGTGCGCCAACCGATGTGGCGCCAGGAGTACTTGATTGATTTTATGTTCTTAAAACTATTTTAAATGTATCCCAGAATATCTTTTTCTTCTGTCTAGGCTTTGAAAAGTCTTAAATATTTACTCTGAACTCATACTGAGATCAAGGCTTCAAATTTAAGTTCCTTAAAACAGGGACTTGCTCTATTCACAGGGAGGTTTAACTGGTGGAGGTAATTTAGCTTTGACGGTTTACTTCTGACTGGAGAAAAAGGGTAATAATAGATCAGAAAAGAAGGCAGCAAAAGTTAGTGAAGGAGCATGGTGGTTTGTTAGATTCAAGTTAGGGTTTGAAGGATCTAAAAGAGATAGTTTAAAGGATTTTACCTCAGTCAAGGAACCCTTTAAAAAGGTAAATCTGGGATCGGAATTTCTTTTAGAGACCTCCTCAAACCAGGAAAAATCCAGACAATTGAATATTTGGGATTTTGTTTTTGATTTTAAGGCCCTTTTCATATTAACAATTTTATTCATAATGAAAACTCCCCAGTTTGCCTATATTATCATCTTAGTTAGTTTGGACTGCCATAACAAACTACACCATACTGGGTGCTTTAAATAACAGAAATTTATTTTCTCATAGTTCTTAAGGCTAGAGTTCCAAAATGAAGGTGCCAGTGTGGTCAGTTTCCGGTGAGAGCTTTCTTTCCTGGCTTGTGGATGACTGCCTCCTCACAGTGTCCTTACGTGGAGTGGAGAGAGAAAGGGAGCAAGCTCTCTGGTGTCTCTTCCTGTATGGACACTAATCTCATCTTGAGGGCCTTACCCTCTGGACCTCATCTGAGCTTAATTATCTCCCAATGGCCCCATCTCCAAATGCCATCACATTGTGAGTTATAGCTTCAGCATCTAAATCTGGGGGAACACAATTCAGTCCAAAGCAATTATCTATTTTGAAATTATTTCATTTAGGAAGAAAGCATTCCAATTAGACTATTGTGAAAATGGAGTTAAGAGACAAATATGTGAGGGTCTAGCAAAGGTTGGTCCAGGTGCTTTTTTGTTCCTTCTGTCTATACCCTGGTACATACAAGTTGGCTGTATCTAATAGCAGACACAAGAAATCTTTAATCTCTGATGGATGAATGTTTGGATATGAGACATATCTGGAACTAAACTGTCACATACAGAATAAGATAAGCCCAGGAAAGCTCTCATGTTTCTATAATAGGGGCTGCAAAGCAAATTCTATCCTAATATATAGCTGTTGATTAAACAAGATTATTTTGTTTATTAGTTCTTTGGATTGGCTCCAGTGTAACTCTAGTTGAACTTATGTCTGTCTTCTTCCCTATGTATTCACCTCTATATGCTTGCAAAAGAAAAAAAGATGAAAACAGTCAAGAAGACCAGCAATATTTTTTAGTAACAAGACGGATTTCTACCAAGTATGAATGTTTCGGTCTGATCAGATAATCAAAAGATCCCTAAAAGCCAGGATCAATCTCTGACACAATTTAGTACTACGGCCAGAGAGAGCATTCTTCATGCTTTATAACGTCTAACTGCCATTTGTTCTTTTTCAACATGACAAAGGAGAAGATAACTGAGGGTGAAGCTAAAGTGTAGCCATTTGAAACACTGACCCTGGACTACCTCTATAAGAATTTTACAAAGCTGGCATTTTTCTCATAGCTATTTTAGGTTTTTGCCAACTTATCCAAATAAAAAGTCACATCTTTCAAATTCCTTTAACATCTTTATCATCCATTATTTAATAAGGACACTAATCTTGGCTTCTGTTTGGTAATATTTGTACTTTCCATATTAAATGACAAAGGTGCCATTACTGTGATGTCATATTCTATGATGACAGATTGGACCAGCATCATTAATGCCATTTTCTGATACTAATAAATCCATGTTATGTTTTATGTTGTCACAAATATATTATTGATAATCTGAGAATAAATAAACTAATGTATATCAGAATTTGAATTTGAATATTAAAAACTTCTATTTTACATACACACACAATTATTCATGGATCTGTACACATTATTTTTCATGTCAAAGGAGGACTGGAGTATTAACCAGTTGTACTAAAGAGCTTTTCAAAGGCTAGTATTTTCTCTGGGCTGAAATCAGTAGCCTTTCAGATATAGTATTCCAATGAGTATCTAAATAAATTGGTGACTGAAGTAATAATCTCAAGGTTTTGTGGGCTAGGAATCTTAATTCACACTGGAATATAAATTAAATTATGCTGTGTCTTATTTAAATGTACATAATTTCTGGATGTTGTGGTGATTTCTGGACATTTCTTTAATTGCAATGATACAAAGTTTAGACATGACTTCCATCCATCCAAGAAGGCTGTTGGGGTTTGAGGAGAGGGAGTGTTCTAATAAAGAAAATGATGCTTCAGAATTAAGAGATTTGTTGAGAAATTTAGATGCTTCTTTTGGGAGAGATCTAGAGGAAGTTAAGAAAGTTTTGATATTGCTATTATGGTTCCTTCCTCCTCCCTCTTAAACTGCACGGTGTCCTCTGGGAATATTGGGCTGTTACAGTTATTTGTTATATTTGGTGAATGCACAGAACATTGCTATATTTCTTGACTTATTTGGTTACATGTTTCTACAGTCTTTTCTTTAACCCATTTGATTAGTGGTATATATTATTCAAGATTAGCTCCTGTGGACATTTACCATTTGTTTATAAATTGAAAACTTTGGTTTCACAAGATGAAATATCAGCCACTTGCCTTAATAGTTGTGATTCTGCATAACATGGCCCCAGAGCAGTTTTTACCTATGTAATATACTTCCTGATTTCACCTGCTCAACCATGGGTTGTAGCTATGCTAATTTCCTCAAAGGCCATCTTTATTCTGGCTTCTATATTTTTACTTAAGTTGGACTCTCTACCTCCTTTTCTTCCAACCAAATCATACTCAAATTAGTTGATAATGTCACTGTCTCTTCTAAATGGAAATTTAGGTATAGAATGAACTGATCTTAAATATTAGGCAATTACTTCATATGAAGCAGAATAGAAGAAGGCTAGGGGAAGATGATTTTTTGTTTGTTTGTTTTTTTGCAATTCAGAATCTGTTCTAATGATGGTAAGGGGTAAGTATCCTAAAATCATTAGCTGTAATATATTTAACTTCTTTGTGTTATTTAAATCATCTGTTGAAACTATGTACTTTACATATTTCTTTGTGGTTTGTAATTCATGTGTAAAATTCTAAAGAGTGGCGATTTTTTAGGTGATAACTGAATAATTTATATAACTTTTAAAAGTGAGGATGAACATTATGTAGATTATATTACTCCTCATCCTTTTGGAAAGTGAAGCCCATTAAATAACCGTCAGGACTACAGAGCTAAAGACTAATCAATTATGTCTCATAACCTGAGAGGGAGTCTCCATATATCTAATGTAATTTCTTCAACAAAGATTAATAATTCATTTGATGCTTGTTCTTTTATTTTGATCAGCCAAAAAGGTATTGCTAAAGAGGAACAGAGAAAAGGGAGAGGGCAAGGGTAGAAGAGGAGGAGGGTGGTGAAAAGGAGGGAAAAGGGGAGGGGGAGGAGGAGAGAGAGAGATTTATTATGTGATAACATTGACTGTATTATGTTTGAAGTAAAAGGAGATATATAGGAAAAAATTGAAAGATTCAGCTATTAGAAAAAATAGTCTTATTTTATCATGTAACTACTCATTACTTTCAATCTAGTTCAAAAATTAGAGACCAAAAGATGTGAGAGAAAATTTACTGAGCTCTTTCTGATAAAAAGAAAAAAAATGAAATTACCTAGGATACTTTCTCTTTTTACAGCCTGTATTGTGTGTAATAATCATCAGTATTAAAAACAAGCAAACAAACACCTAGCTAACAAAGTTCCCGAGGCAGAACAACTTCGGGCTGAAAGGAGAAGTGTGAGGTGATTATAAAAGCTGACACACGAGAAAATTGTATATATTTTTGTGTAATAAATGGCAACACCCATAGGAAAATTATATTCGACATAGTTTCACTTACATATAGTTATATAGAATTTTTTTCCATATGTTTTGAAATATTTCTTTTAAAAGATTATAATTTAATTTATTTGTGGTTCTAGTCTTGCTTCCTTGACAAATCCATGTAGAGTATTTTTTTTAACAATTTGTGATGATGCACTTATCTAAAAAGAATGACAGTAAAATGCATTTTTGTTTAACTATCCTTCCTCTGTGGAAATTATCTATCTAAATCCTATGTAGAATGCTTTTCAAATTCTTTATATTCTATTATATCAAGCACCTTATCTCCTTTCCCTTTAAAAATATTATTTTTTCTGTGTTCTAGAGCCCAGAATATCAGATTATAGAAATTTTTAATTAAGCATTATTTAAATGATACAGGCCTTGTCATTCATTTTTTCCCCCAGAATGTATAACAATTATGACTTCATCTCATGCTGGGAATATTCATATAGAATTATTTTGAGTGGTAGAACAGGTTCTTATTTATACTTGCTATAGCAAAGTTGCTCCAAATATAGCTCCCAAGTCTCTTTCTAGGTTTGAAATGAGAGACATAACTGGGAAATTCAACGTATTTACTAGACTTTTTTTTCTCTAGATGAATTGAATATATATATGTATTTATATAGAGGTATATATATATAAATAACTGTTAGTATTATTATTTTTTATTTCCATAGTATTGAGCTGTAGACAAGTGCTGAATGAGAATTTTAACTACCAGTCAGTCCCTTGTAATTTTCCTTTATAATTTTTAAACACAGTAACATGTGGGCAAGTTTTTGTGGCACTCATGTCAAGAATTTTTCTGTGTCATTTAGGTAACAATTTTAATGAAAACCTGTCCAGGGGCATCAAAATCTCTTTGTCATTAGTTATGTAAGTGCTATTTATGACAGTACTGCTTATCTATTGCTGTGTAACAAATTTTCCTAAAATTGAATGGCTTAAAACAGCAAATATCATTCATCATTCATGATTTTGAGGGGGTCAGGAATTCAGGCCGGGTACAGCAGAGAGCTTTCCTCTGCTGTGTGGTATTCAAGACTTCAGCTAAAATAAATGCCCTTTCACTCAAACGCTCAGTGATTGTTGATGGATGTCAACTGGGGGCTTAGATGGAACTATGAGCCAGAACATCCATGTGGACTTAGATTCCTCACAGCATGGCCTCTGGGTCCCAACAGTAAGTGTCCCCAGAGAGAGCTGGACAGAAGGCACAAAACAGGATGGGATATATGTTGATGTGGCCATCTTTGGAAAAGCCAATCTTGTACAATGTATATTAACAGCCCTGCAAAGTTTAGCATGGATAATTTAATGAACACAGTACATACCTTCTACTTTAATTACTCAGAAGCAGTAGTGTGCCACTGATGACAAACTTCACAGACCTCTAGTGCTACTATTGTTCCTATATATAGCCTTCTGTGGAAGCCTGGAAAATACCTAACCTAGGGTCTTACACTCTAAATGGTGGCTGTACAGATGAAGAAATGCTGATAAACTTTTTAATACTTTTATCTGAGAAGCAGTAATAGTTGTCTATGTCTTTATTCTTTCTTGTATGTTCTCCATGTTATATATGTTTATGTGGATATAATGTATCTATGTACTATATGTGTTATATATAGCATGCATATATGTTCACACACACACAAACTCCATACAATTTATTTTTAAATAATCTAACAATCTTGATCACAGTTGGAAGAAGGCAGCTAGAATGACAAGGTAATAAACTCCTCAACATTAAAGTTGTTGAAGCATGAGCTGAATGGCCTGAATGGACACATCAGAGAATTTGAAATGGAAGAGGACAGTAGTGGGAGCCATATAGATTCAGTCATTAGGTGGGAGTTCAAACTGAAGCTCCTTTTATTTATTTATAGTTCATTTAATTATTGATATTAGTGCAAATAATTCTTTAGTCCTTTCCCTAAAATGGCCATTGTGTAGTCTGGAAGTGCTGCCATAACCAAGCACCACAGACTGGGTGGCTTAATGGAAACTTACATTCTCACAGTCCTGGAGGCTAGAAGTTTGGGTTCAGGGTATCCACAGGTTTGACTTTTTCTGAGACCCCTCTCTTTGGTTTGTAGATGGCCGTCACCTCTCTTGTCTACACTTGATCTTCCCTCTGGGTGCGTCTGTGTCCCAATCTCTTCTTATAAGGGTACATGTAATATGGGATTAGGATCCACACTGATGACCTCATTTTAATCTAATTACCTCTTTAAAGACCCTTTCGCCATATACAGTTAAATTCTGAGGTAGTGGGGATTAGGATCTCCACATGAATTTTTGGGGGGGAATACATTTTCACATATAACAGCCATTAGATGTTTTTCTGTTTAATAAAGTAAAATAACACTATCCATAAATTTATTCCTCTGCAATCAGTAGAGAAGAGGGGGTCAGGAGGGATTTATACATGCTTATTCCATGTTCAACATTCAAGAAACCCGTTGGCTATATCAGCTTGCATTCGATGTGTCAAGGATACATTATTGTCTGCCTCAAACACTCCAGTGCTTGGGTTGTAGTAATAAAATAGGTACCCTTACATACTGAATTCACATTTTTACATTGTTCTGTTTTCCTCTATCACTCATAAGATTTCAATTTCATTCTGGAAAATATTTGTACGATGTAAAGATTTGTGAAAATAACTGTTCAAAAGCCGAGGCAAGAAATAAATTGATATTAAACTGGTTAAAAAGATTCAATTTCTAGGAACAAAATTTTATAATAAACCTGATAACTGTCCAAATATGTGTCACAAGATGAAAGGTTACTATTGTACTCAACAACAAAAGTACCAGAATTTGGATAATGTGAGATAAGCCTGACTAAATTTAATGATTTTTTTACGTTTATAGTTTTGTCTAATGTTTCCAGGATATAGTTATTTTTGTCTGTTTCCATTTCCATTTTTTCTCTAGTCAGTTTTTATTTCATATATTAATAATTTCTATACAACTTATTAACATCTTTTAAAATATCCCAATGATGTTATCCTTACACAATATGATTGTGCAATGTATTTTTAAATTTTTAACTACTTTTTAAGTTACCTCTGAATTAATTTGGAAGTCTTCACTTACTGCTTTTGCAAATTCTTTTTTCTTATCCATTCATACTTTTACTGTATTTTCTGTTTTTGTAGTATACTGAGAATTGTCTTTCATGTTAATAAAGAAAGCAAGTAAATATAAACTGTAATTATGTATTTGAAATAAAAGTGTTAACATTTCTGAATACTCTGCACTCTTACTGTTTCCCCTCCTTTCCACTGGGCTACCACTTCCAATGACAGAAAGTCTTCACCATTTCCCACTCCATTTATTTCAGTAGCATTGTTAATGGTCTCACCTAACCTTGTTCCTGTACTTAGACATTGCCCAAGCTGCTTGTAGGAAATATAAAGCTAATCAAGTTGTGTCTTTGTTAAATGATTGGTTAGCACATCCTCGTTAACTTCAGAATCAAAAACTAATGTTTTAGAATTGCTTAGAAGGCCCTTAAGGTATTGGCAATAATCTGTATCTCTGTTCTTCAACTTCCCATGTCTTGTCTATGGCCCCAGTCATGTGGAATTATTTGAATTTCTCAAGATATGTAACTTTTCTCATATGTCATTGCCTTTTAGCACTCTTTTCTGTGCTTGGCTAGCATCTTCTCTTTCCCCTAATGCCTCACTTAGTTCATTTTTCTTCACTCTCATTCACTAGGCAAATATTTATTGTTTCCTCATATTATCTATGAATAGTATGTAAGTAAGTTATATATGACAAGTACTAAGTAACAGGTGTGAACAAGATAGTAGCAGTCCTTCTGTTCCAGTCCTGATGATTACTTCCCTAGCTGGCCTCCATGATAGCACTTCCTGTATGGTGTTGTTTTCCCACTACACAAAATTACACCACGGTAAAACCTTTGCTGTACCTGTTACAATGCCTGGACATGGTCTAGCTCAGTGAATGCCACTAATGTAATGACTATGTAGGACTGCTTTTGCTGAATGTGGGTTTATTTGTAGTCATGATGCAATGACTTATATTTTATCTGCTTATTTTACAATTCCTCTTTCAATTCTGGACTAATATTATTTCATCAGATGAGCCCTTTATAAGGAATGAATCAAGGACACTAATTCAAAGGAAATATTTAGAGGTTCACCAAAACTGGAATGTAACACCAAAATGTCATTGTTTATTTATTTTTATTTGTCTATATTTTACTGTTTTTTAATGAAGGTACTGGGGGTTGAACCCAGGACCTCATGTGTGCTAAGCACTCACTCTGCACCTGAGCTGTAGCCTTTCCCAAAAATGTCATTGTTGCCCTGTACAGTTATCAACCAGAGAACTAGAACCAGCAGATTGGCTTATGTGATTGTGGGGACTGGCTGGGCAAGCCCCAGATCTGGAATGCACAGCATCAGGAAGGGCAGGCTGGACATTTTGACAAGGGCAGAATTTTTATCTTCATCAAGAAGCCTCAACTGCTCTTAAGGCTTTTGAACTCATTGAATAAGTCTCACCCAGATTATCCATAATCTCCCTTACTTAAAGTCAACGGTAATGAACTGTTATCATAACTACAAAATGTCTTCCCAGCACATCTACAGCAGTGTTTGATTGAATAACTGGAGTATAATATATCAAAAAAATCAAAGGTAGTTGTAAATAGTAATATGTGGTAACGTCTAAAAACTTCTTTACTATTTCTCCAGCATTATCCTAAGCACTTCACATGTAGTAATTAATTAAATGCTCAGAACAACCTAAGAAGATATTGTTTTTATTCGTATTTTACTGGTAAGAAAAAATTGCAGAGAGGTAAATTTGACTTGCAAATAGATTCTATTAGAAGATGTCTATTCTACAAAGCATTTATTTTTATCATTTAAGTTTACTAGTGTATTTCAAGCCCCTATAACAGTGCTGGGCAAGAAAAATTAATAGCAACTGATTAAAAATAAATTTGAAAAATATATTTTTCTAAATCATATATTTTTCTTTGCCATAGACAAATGTAACTGATAGCAGGTTTCACCTTGATCCTTGACACTCATTCTCCAATGGAGCAATAGTAAAACAATTGTTGTCAGTCATTTTGAAGAACAGAGTTTGGGATTAGGAGCATTTGTGTGATGAGTCAAAGTTATGTTAGGAGATAAATTGATTAATGATTACATACCTTTTTAGGATAAAGAATTCAGATATAAGACTATTACTGAAAAAGCTCAACTATTAAATTTATTACTTCAGAACACTTGATACGTTGTATTTAAATGAGAATCAACATGAAGTATCATCAGTGTTATAGGGTCTGGAGGCAAACTGATTAAAATCTGGTTTTGTTCCTCCCAAGCCGTGTGACCTTGAACAGTGCTCCAACAGGGATAATAATAGTACTTACCGTGTAGAATTTTTCTGAGAAATAAAGACAACACTGTAAGTATAAATGCACGTTAATACATGGAACCATGCCAGCACATAATGTTCTTTAAACATTTGTTTAAAAAGCATTACTCTTTCACTGGGTTAAGCTTTACCAGTGGATTGTTACATAGTAAATATATGGATCCTGGATATTTGGAAGGAAAAATAGAAAAGAGAACTCTTTCACGTAAAAAAGCAAATACTTTTCTTTTAAGCTTACAATTTGCACATTAATAATAAACTACTCTGATGAATTAGAGTGGCACCTTCAAATGTACTTATAAATGATATTTATAAGTTAACTGCTCTAAGCACCTTCAATAATTTGAATGTTTTAATTTTGCATGAAAGAAAAAAATGTCTCTTCTAATAAATCTTTGGCATTTTTGTGAACATTTATTAAAATATATTGCTTTCTTAGTGCTTTAAAATTGATTTTATAAATTAAAAGACCAAATGAGATAGAAATTTAGTAAATAAATAACATGATTTTGATACATACAACTGGAGAGCAATTTACAATTTCACCGTTTAGGTTTTGCATCTTAGTTATTATGGGTGTGAAAGAAACATTTTGTAGAATACGGTAATAATAGAGAGTCATTTCATGTAATAGCATATGCTTTGTGGTGTGAGAAAAGGTTACATGGCAAAGTCAGAATACTCAATCTTAAATCTACGACTGTACCAACTTTTGCAGGTTTTGGACTTAGGAGTCCCATAGGTTTGATCATTTTTGGTGTTCATATACTTTAATTACCTAGAAATAAATGAAGGTAGTGCTTAGAACAAAACCTTAGGATAAATAATTCTTGTGACTCTCAAACATTTCCCTTCATTTTAAAACCACTGTTGTATAATCTCATATCAACTGTCAGTGTTTCATGTCTGTCTGAATCATTCTTTTCATATTGATTGATGGTTGCTGACAACTGACTTCCTCTGGATGAAGTTCTGGAAGTTCTACATGTAACCTTCTCAGAATGCCCTGATTAGTGACCCCAATCTTGGCAAAAAGGCTCTATCTGTCTAGAAAGAAATGGGGACTTTAATTTTTCAGTCAGCCTTCCTCGACATTCCCAAGTAACAGAAGACTATGATGGGATTGTCTGCGCTTCATGCAATTTATTTACAACAACAGTTCTTTTCACAGAAGAGCAAATTTAGCATATAAATTTGTAGGTTGGTGCCTCAAATTATTATTTGCATCTTTGGTTAGAAGAAATAGTGAAGTGTACTGATTTTTTTTCAACTCATGGAGGCTGGAAACCTACTTGAATATACAATGCCTTGACCCTGGCTCATGTTTTTTAAGTTACATTATAAAATAATTGTCTGCTTTTCCATAAATTTACCTTCATTAAATTTAGAAGTCAGTAAATTTGTTCATACATTTTTAAAGCTAACTTTATAAATACAATTAAATAATGTAATTAAAACTTGGGAATTTGTTTGTTTTCTTCTCTGCTTTCTCTGAAAGCCAGTTTTTCCTATCGTAAGAGTTAAGTCTAAATAGTGAACCATTTGTACTTGATGTGATTTGGAAAGCAGAGAAATCATCTTTATGTCAAATCAGGGTTCCGATAATTTTGACAGTACCTAAGCATGCCACTATAATTCAATCATTGAGATTAAAAATCAAAAACCCCTGGTAGTAAATAGATGGATTTGAGAGGAATCCATGAAATAAGTATCGTCCCTTTAACAATTTTAGAATAATCAACTGGGCTAGCCACTTACAATTCCTTCTGAAAAAGTGATTTTTCTTTGGGGTAGAGGGTAGGGAAAGGGAGAAGGGGGAGGCATTAAGAAAATGAAATTAAATTTGATATAATTAAATTAGAAAGATAGTTTTCTTCAAGAAATTTCTAGAAGTTACATTGTTTTGAGGCCAACATCAGTATTTCTCACATCTGTTCATCTACTCTGTTTTCATGACTATATTTTAAAACTTTTTATTTTTCCTGTTTATGAAAGTAAAAGATCACTATAAGAAATTTGCAAAACACTAAAAGCTGTAGAGAAGAAAATGATATCATCTGTTGTCAAATAACCCAAATTTTAATTCTTGTAATTTTTATACATTTACCTTTAAAATGGTGTAGTATATAAGCAATATTTCTCAGTTGTGAAAGAGATTTGCATTCTTTCACAAAGTTCAACATAATTAGCAAACCGTATCTTACTTTAGCACTTTTTGTAAAATTTGTCTACTTAATCTAACAAAAGTGAAAAAATATGTACAGTACTATTTCATAAAAATTGTATATTGTTTTCATCTTGAATCTCTAACATGTTTGAAAATGTACTTGTTGACTTATTAATGAAGTGGTGAGGTAGAGACTTGTGTTGGCTAATTTTGATTTTCATTTTATTTATTTGTTTCCATTGATCTTACAGTGTAATTTCCTTTTAGAGTCTAACAATGATTCAGTATTTATATCAGAAATATTTTAATGTCTCCTGTTTTAAATATAAAATACAGTATTTTATCTGAGATATTAAATAAATATTATATATATATGTGTGTGTGTGTGTGTGTGTATATATATATATATATATATATATATAGTGGTCACATGACTATCTACTAATCTATTTACCCTCAGAAATCCTTTCTCTTCTCAGAGACATATTACTAAGGTTTCTTTTAGTTCTTTTTTTTTTTTTTTTCTGTTTCAGAAAGGACAGCCTAGGCATATTCTTTGTTTTGAAAAATCTGTAGTACCCTTTTATTATCCCATTCATGTTGTGACTTCTCTGTTTGCCTACCTTGCATTTATTACACAAATTCTTGTATCTTGTGATAAATGAAATTTAAAAGCATTAAAACTTTAATGTAATTTAATTTCAAGTAGATATAAAAACTCAGTCATTTAAATGAAACTCCCAACCATCCATCTTTAGATAGGTTTATTAATTTTTACTTTCATCATACAACAATTAATGGGGCTTATTTTCTTATTGACTTAATTATTCTTTTTTTTAACTTCAGTGTCTTTGAGTTCAATTTCAAGTGTTCCAACCTCTAGATCATAAAAATTAAGTATTGATACTCATATTACCTTAAGCAAACAAATGCTCCCTAGTTTTGAAAAATATTCTTGTTTACTTAGAGCCTTTTCTTTACTTGCTCTTTTCCATTTTAAAATAACTCAGCTCTGTTTCCCTCATAGAGATCCAGGTAACTTTTCCTCTGATCTGAAGTTTATTACCCTATTACTTGAAAATATCTCTAGAAGAAATTAAAACTTCATTAAAATTGGGGAAAGGGAAGACTTTTCTGTCTTGCTCACAGTTGAATCCTACCCCTAAGTATATTTCTTGTAACATACCAAGTAGTTCACTAAATATTTATTGAATAAGTGAATGTTATCCCAGAGGAATGAGTCAGTAACTGTACGTCGATTTCATCACTAGCATTGTTTAAGACAACAGTGGAAATTTAAAATATAATAGTTTTTTCTTCTCCCAGTATGATAGAATTATTTGGTTTAGATTCAAAGCTCATGCCAAGGATAAGTAGAGACAAACTTTTTAAAAAAGAGAAAGAAATAAAATCTGTTTGATGACATTGGAAGAGATGATGAGGAAATTAGTGCTTCTCCTTGACACATACTGGACAGTAATCTTTGCCTCTTGAGTGCCACAAGATTGATTTAAATTCAGCTCTGCTTTCAATGGTCATCTATTTTATTTGCAGACTCTAGTGCTGAACAGATTAATAACAGCAATATTTTTAGGGGAAAATTGAAGAACATTGGGATAATTTCTTACACCTCTTTCTGAGATGGTGGCTCCATACTTCTTCACTGACTTGTGTGCTCCTGTTGTATTTTTGTCCTCTCTTTCATTAATGTGTGCTGTCATCCTCAGTGTTTGACTGTTTCTACATTGTTGTCCCTGTCATGGTTCTTGAAATGAGTACTTAGATCACTGATTATTGGCCATTCATTTATAATCAACTCAAATACCACTTCCAGCACTATCATTTTTTGTTTCTTTACTGCACTTTCATTCATATTGGCAAATTCCTTCCTTATAGTATTCATTTTTGTAAAATTTCGCATGAGTTTATCATTGGGAGAGAAAGAAGCAATGCATCTATATACTTTGATGTCTGTCCTTAATCTGAGTAACAGATGCATAGTGACCAATTGTTGACATACTTTGAAAGAAGCAGTGTGTGTGTGTGTGACCTATCTTGATTTGCATCTCTTATTTGTGTATTGACTTGTGGACTGAAGATACAGTGAAGAAGTACTTTTGTACTTTATATAATTTCTCACAGTTGATATGCCATGCTAACTTGCCAACTGAAATTTGAGCCATATTTTGGGGGGTATTTGTTGTTCTTTAACTAAACCTAACTAAAATTTGTGCATATCAGAACCATGTAGGAAGATTGAATATATATATACAAACTCAGTTTTATTAATTATTAGGAAAACTATTAATCAAAGCTACAACTTGATAACACTATACACTTATAGGGATAGCCGTGGTAGGCAGAATTCTAAGATGACACATGACCCTAGCCCTCATATAGTTCCTTCTACTGGGGAGATGATACAACATCACTACTGTAATTAAGTTATCTTACATGGAAAAAGGGAATTTACAGATGTAATTAAGGTTACTAACCAGTTGACTTTCAGTTAATCAAAAGGAGATACTCTGCATGGGCATAACCTAATCACATGAGCCCTTTAAAAGCAGAGAATTTTTTTCTCCACTGTTAGCAGAAGAAGAAATGAGAGATTTGAAGCATGAGAGGGCTTCAATGTGAGGGATATTTTCCATTACTGAGATGGACAGGCCATTGGCCATTGACCCGTGAGTTGCTTCTAGGACCTGAGAGTAGTCTCTGGCCAACAACATGCAAGGTAAAAGAGACCTGAGGCCTACTTACCATAAGGAATTATATTTTGCTAACAGCCTAAATGAGCTTGGGCATTGCTTTTTCCCCCAGAGACTCTAGATGAGAGTACAGGCTCACTGTCAAACTGACATTGTTATGAGACCCTAGTCAGACTCAGACCCAGTTGAGCCAACATGAACCTCTAACCTGCAGAACTGTGAGATGATAAATGAGTGTTGTTTTAAGCTACTAGATTTGTGCAAATTTGTTACACAGCAATAGAAAATTAACAAAATATTAAAATTTTAAAAAACTGACAAAAATCAAGTGTTAGTATAGACGTGGAGCAACTGAAACTGGGGGAATAAAAATTAGAACGATCAATTCAGAAGACTGTTTGGAAGTATCTCTAAAGCTGAACCCAAAGTGTAGAGCATACCCTATGAGCAGTTACAGGCTCTAGATACTTTTGCAATATGAATCTATTTGTGCATACACACACACACAAAAATACAAGAAGTTTTATAGACATTTTGACATAGCTTCAGACCAGAAACAATACAAGTGTCCATCACCAATAAAATGTACAAATATATCGTGCTGTATTTATTCAGTGGAGAGCTCCACAGCTATGAGAACGAACTACTGCTGCACATGAATGAGTTTTACAGATGTCTGTTGAATGAAGTCAGCCACACATGAAATAGTTCACACACAGAAGAGTATGAACTCATTTATATAAAGTTCAGAAATAGGTAAAACTAATCTATGGTTATATAAGTAATAATAATGGCTGTGTTTGGAAGCTATAGTAGTGATAAGGAAGGGATATTTCAGAGCATGTTAGGGTGTTGGTTTATTAATCTTGATGCTAATTAAATAGGTGTGTTTATGTTGCAAAGATTAGCAGTGTATAATTTGTGCACTTCTTATTCTTCAGTGAAAAGCTTTTTTAAAATGAAGGATTGTAAAATATTGGCAACACCTTTTCCACTCTGTGGCTTAAAAAAAGAGAAGAAAAAGTGCCTAAGGTCGTACAACTACGGATTGGAGAGACAGAGTAGAAAATGATACTTAAAGATAATTTAATGATAATATTTCAGTTGAATTACCTCTTTCATTTTACTGAAAAATGAAAAAGAGAAAGTGAGAATAGTCGAGAAATAATTCTGACGTTTACAATCATTTCTTTCTAATAAAACAGTTTGCCGGGAGGATTCATACCACTCTGTGGTCTCGTGTGCTGCTGTGGTTCTCACTCCTATGGAACCAACAATAGAAATGAAGAAAAGAGAAGAACTAAAATTTCCTGAACCTTCCAAACAGTAAGTTGTTCATTTGATTTTTCAGAGTTTTATAAAACTAATTAGATAATTAGATAACTGATCAGAATGAAATCACTCAGAAATTGTTACATATAATCAATGTATTAATGCTAGTATACTGAGAGAACAGAAATAAATTTTGTGCATTTAAAAAAATGATTTATCCTTTAATGCCTCAGTGGGTGACTTCTGCCTTCTGACTTTGTGTGTTTGAACTATATGCCATTCAAGTTTCATTTTGTTACCTGAGTAATGTAAGTAGACTGAAGGACTTTATTTCCTTAATACTGTGGTGATGGATGTGCTGTTCTCAGATTCCTTATCTTATAGTTGCGGGTTTTAATGGTCTAAAATATGATCAATTTTAAATATAAGTTTCTTAGCCTTAAGTTGGTTTGCACTTTTATAAGGAATGAAAGTTATTTTTAACTTTAACTATTTAATGTTTTCATATTTTTCCATTTAAACAGATCAAACTTCATTTAAATTTAAATTTGATCTTATGTGGAAAAAATAATAGATTTTTTCTTACAGGAGCCAAAGAGAATTAAATTCATGATAACAAAAGTATGATCTATGGACTTGAAATATCAAATAAACTAGGATTATTTCTAGTTATGTGTTAAGTAAATGAAAAGGGAAAACCTACTGCTGATTTTCTAGTGAAAGCAGTGCCATGCCCGCTAGAAGGTCTCAGGTTGGAGATGTGGTGATGTATGGTGTCTCCAAGGGTTGCTGGCAGGTGAGAGTTTCTTTGAAGCACCTACTATTTTTCCCCTAGGTTAACTGTATCATATTTTGTTTCTTGATGTCTTTCTACTGAATTAGCTCTTGAAGACTGAGTTTCCTGGAACATGATAGTGTCTGATACACTCTGTGAAATCAATTAGAAAATCCCTTAATGTTGCATTCAATAATGTTGAATTCAAATGGAGCAATGTATATATTTGATTGCATGAAGATAGTCCGTATTAATATTCTCATTATAGAGAAAAGAAATACTAGCCAATTCAGAAAGTAATGATTGTAATTCAGTTTTAATACAATCTAAAAGTGAAAACAATTTAACTACTCTTAATATAGTCTTATTTTTTAAGTTCTGAAAGTCATTTTTTGTCTAATAGGAGGAAAATTACATCTCATATATGCCAATTGAATTATATTAGAAAACTCAAATGCATTTTTTGCAATGTATGTATGAGTTTATATATTTGTAAATTGGATCTTAAATTCTCTTAATTATCTTTCAGTGACTGCTTAAAACTGGTGAATAGTACTATTTGCTTGCATAAAATGTCTTTTTTCTTGTCTTAGCTACTTTATAAATATCCATTCTTTTTATTTAGAGGTATATATTGAAGTAGACAGCATTTGTTAACTGGCTGCCCTTTTTCTTCCTGTTATCCTGCATTCACTCTGATACTCTCCTTTATTCTCTGAATCTATTTTGTTATTTAAACTCTCCCTCAACAGAATCATTCATTCATTTGTGCAGGTTTTGTTATTGGTTTTGTTTTTCTAAGTCAGAGAGACCTTGGTTAAAATCTTACCTCTGCTACGTATCAGATGGAAATTGGAGACATTTTATTTAAACTCTTTGTCTACATCTGTTAATTGGGGTGATATCACCATATTTACAGGGTCGTTGTGAATGTTATGTGAAGTAATATTGTTACAAGATCTGAAATCTCAAAATCCGTAAAGGTGTTAGTTATGTTGCCCCTTCCATAGCTGCAGCTACCAACATTACTGGTGACTTACAGATATAAATTCTTCTCCTCAAGTTTCTTATTATGCAAGTTTAATATTTAAATTCTTGACCAGACTTATCTAACTAGATAACCTACCAGAATCTTATGCTAAATGTGTCTAAATCAAATTAATGACTCCTCTAGACCCCTCAAGTTTTTCATTCCTTCTGATTTCTGTATTTATGTAGAGCTACCATTATTTTTCTTAAGATCACAATATGTTTTCCCTCACATCTCACATTCAGTTAGTTATTGATTACTTGATTAATGTCTCTATTATATTTTTCTTACCATTTGAGCTGACCAGGAAGGCATAGACTTCTCATATTTTAAAACTTATTCTAATATATATATATTCAGTTGTGATCTTATTGAAGCCATCCAAATGATGGTCATATATCAAATGGAAATTACATATGCCCTCCATGTCTCATGCTACTGTTTTGATAATTATATGGTAAGTGTGACTATATGGCAAGAACACAATATAAATTCAGATATAGTGATTAATTCAGAACTCTTGTTTGCCAATGAACAAAGCCCAGATGCAAATTGGTTTCAGAAAAATCAAGGGTGGTGATTGTTATTGTATAACAATATGTAATTGAAAGTGTAGAGGTAAAAATGTCCTCAAGTATGATTCAATCTAGTACTCTGACGATGTCCTGGAGGGTCATTCTCTCCATCTACATCTCTGTTCTGCTGTCTTGTCTGTAGTTTCCATTTTCAAAGAGGTTCCTCTAGTGGTGACATTACTGTCTTCAGCAGCTACTGGGACAAATTTTTATCTTTTCAACAAATCCAGTGGAAATAAATGATTTCTCTTTCCCTTTAATCAAAATAATAAAGCCATATCTGAGTGTCATTGACTTTGACCAGCTTAGCTTGTTTGACATGACTATGCTGAGGCATTCACTGTACCCAGGAATATTTGATGATGTGATTGGCTGGAATCAGATTACATGACAAACTCTGCAGCAGAGGGTGAAGATGAGATGGAAAAAGTGATTCCACACTCAAAATAGGGGTGATGTTGGTGAAAGAAGGCAGATACAGATGCTAGGAAGTCAAAACAGTGGCTGCTCAATATAGGCAGTGTCATCATTAGTTTTAAAAGTCAGAATTCTTTATTATAGATATTAAAATATAGATGCTGAAATAACTACATTAAAACTATGGATGTTGAAATACTACTTTAAAATACAATTATGTATATCTTCAGTTCTCGTTTTAAATAATTTTTCACCTACTTAATTCTATTCGATATTATTTTATCCACCTGTGCTGTTGAGAGGCAGTATAACTTGATGGTTAGGAATTCCTGCCTTGGGCTGTTTTTTGATGCTTTCATAACCAAAGTTTGTTTATTTTTAATATAGGAGTTACTTTATCTATCTTGGAGAGCCATACCTTAAACACAATATGAAGTCGAGAATATAATTAAAAAAATTTTTACAATAAATATATTAGGTAAATAAACATATCACATTTTTATAAATGGAGTTACCAAAGCCCTGTGTAGTGTTATTCATTTTGTGTATATTGGATTTCTTATGAAAAATAATAACCCACCAATATAATACTGAGTTATCAGAATGCAGTAAGTTGAGACATTGTCTTTGGATACCTAATATTCCCTTTAAATTCAGAATGGAATTATCTCTTTATGTAAATATTTATTTCTAACTTTACATGTTTCACATGATGAATTCATAAACCATTGAGTCTTTGAAGCTTGGAAACTGTAATTTAGAACTCCGTAGGTATCTTGCTAGGAAGAACTGCAATCATCTTCTCAGTACATGGGCTCCAGAATACATAAGACTTTTCAGACAAAAGAATTTGTAAGATAATGTATTTTTGAGGCTGTTGTAATCTAAGTGAAAAGGTAAAAAATACACATAAAAAGGTAAATCACAGTATAAAGACAACAGATGCTATTTCTCCAATGTAAGGTATAGATTTTGGTCAAGCATATGATTGTTGGAAGCTAAGTCAGGTTTGTTGATATAGCAGTATAAATTTATTTATGAAAATAAATCCGGAATATTGGTCTTAATTATACCATTGTATTGATATGTCATTTTAGAATGTAAGAATTTTATGACTGACATATTTCTATTATCTTACCAACTTTTAGTCATATTCTGGTGATTAATAAATAGTCTCTGTTTGACAATTTAAAAAAATATTCTCATGTATGTATCAGTTTTAAGATACATTCAATAAGAAAAAAATAGAAATTATGAATTCCTTTTAGGAGTGAAGTATAAATTTTTCAGCATGGCAAGTGATAGGGAGGAAGTACCTGAATCTTCTAGGAAGGAAACCTACATTCTGAGCACTATAGTGGGACTGCGTCAGAGTTTGTCTCTCATTTATGTATCTAAAGTTTATCTTAATTCAGAAAACAAAGATGTAGATTTTACTTTACTTTTCAGTCTAGGTAGTTCAGAATGCCATGAAAAGGATAAGTTTTATGAAAAAATAGAAAAATCTCTTTGATGCAAAAAGAATATACAATTTTCAAATATTTGACCATCAGTGTAGAATGTTGGGATCAAAGCGATAAGCGTGAATCTTTATACATTTATTAAAATCCTCATATTAAAAATATGTCCTCATACTAAAAAAAACTGGGGAGAGATGCACAGTTAATTTGGGAGGTGGTAATGGAAGAACCAGTTGGGGAGACAGCCAGGAGGATGGCAGGTGCTGGGAGCCTCGTCCAGCGGTTGGACAGTAGGGGGCAGGTCTAGGGGTCCCTGGAGGCAGAATCTGGGGTATCACCCACGACTCCACATGAGAGTACCTCCTGCAGCCCAGGAAAGCCCGGCTGGGTCCCAGGCAATCAGAGGGAGATGCTAGCTGCAGGCGGGGTTCCGGTGGCCCCAGCATGTTACTCAAAAGTGGACATTTCTCAAAATACAGCTGTGTGCAAATGAGCACCTCATGAACGGTATATAAAATTCAATATCTGAAGAGAATGAAAGAATACTGCTTCCATGATTGGTTATGGATTTTATTTTGTGTTTTTATTAGAAATATGTTGTTGACATGCAGACGCCCTGTTTCTATGTATCATAACTCAATAAAAAGAAGGGGTTTTATGGCCATTGTAAATTTAGAAATGTAGACATGAAAGGTAGAGTGAGAAATTATTCTGTTACTTCTTTGTCCACTTCCATATTTTGTTTTTATTTTATATACAGAGATCTAAGCTTCTTAAGAGATTTGATCTATTGTTTCCTTTTATGGAAACAAAGCATTACCTATCTCTTCAGTCATTCACTCCAAGTTTCAAGGCTTCCTTGGAGTGTTTCACCTTGTTGACCTGAGGAAGGTTCACTGAGCTGCTTCTGAAAGGGCACAATGCTATCATTTAGTACAGAATGACTTGTTTTTAAAGAATGGCTAAACTTAACCTATTTCATTCTTAGAGGATACTTAAGAACACAAGTTGAAAGTTCCATCAGCTCTTTTTATTTGGTTTTACAATGAATGAATACTGTCATATGTTAAATTTGGAAAAGTTTAAGGCCTCTCCGATGTACACCCTTTAAAAATCTTTTCTTATAACTTGGTTTTGTTTAAAAAATAAAAAAATCACATTCTTGTTTTAATTGTTGTATCTTAATTATCTTTAGCTAAATATAACATTTTTAAATCAAAGAAATGGATATAACACTTTGACTTAAATAATAATAATAATAATAACACAATACAGCTGATCTTGTTTGGAATAGATTCTCCAGATTGGAAGAGGTTTTAAAGATCACTGGGTCCCATTACCTCTTTGGCCGTAAATCCACCTACATTATTTATACAAAATAGTCATATAAAAATTTCAATGACAAGAAGCCCACTACATCCATTGACTGTTATCAAATCCATTCTTATACCATAATCTATCTTTGTACATATCATCCTTGAAATCTCCATTATGTCTTTTACATCCACACAGAACCATGAATAAGACATTTCTATTCCCAAATTACAGAGACAATACTAAGCTTAATTCTGTGATATCTAATATCTAAACTCTATATTATTAAAAACAAATTTTATTTTGATGCACTAGATTATGGTATCTCTGGAAATATGTTGACATTTTAAATGGATATGCTGGGTGAAGAGAGCACCTTTTTTTTCCACCTTATACCATCTCTCTAAATTCATATATGCCTTTTCATTCCTTGACAAAACATGGAACTTTAACCTTACTGATAAGGACTTAACAAAAGTTATATTCCAAACAAACATAAAAACAGAGAAAATAACAACAACAATAAAAGTGTTAATTACCTAGTAAAACGAATGGTACTAAGTAGGAAAGAAGGATTAAAAGAAACAGTTTTCTTCCTGGCTCATTTGAGGAGAAATAGGTGCACAAATGAAGAGGTACTGATTGATTGTGATAATCAACAGTGAAGAATTGTGTTACTTAAGTTCTTCTATTTATTCTGTTGATTTGCAAATGCTAATCATCTTTTACATTCTTGGTTTCTAATGACATTCATATTTTTTAGGTTGTAAAAGTCTATAAAAAGAACTGAATATGAAATAAAATGATTGTCTAGTGTGTCGAGTTCTACACTTAGTAACTAAAGTAACTGAAAGGAAAGTATAATTTATTCTTTTTTTAAAGGGTCATCTGGGACAACTTTCTTAATCTATATGTGCCTTGGTTTCCTCAGGTACAACCTGGGGATGATAATAACACAGAACATTGTTGGGGAGGATTAAATGAGTTAATATTTGTAAAGCTTAGAATAATGCATGACACTTAGTATGAACTATATAAGTGCTAATGAATAAACAAATATACTATTTTGAACAATATATGTATAAATTCGACAAACAATATTCCAGTGTCTACAATGTATAAAATTTTGTGTTGAGTACAAGAGATTAAAAAACAAACAAAAAAGAGACTAATGGAAAATACCTGTCCTCAAAAAATACTCGTCTTAAGTGTCTGGTAAGAGACATCACAGAATAAGGCAATTTTATTTTTGTCTAATAAGTACTATAATAGAGGTGTTCAAATATTATAGTAGTGAATGGGAGTGACTTCATCTAAAAGAACCTTGATTTTTTTCAGCAATTGTGGGGATCCTTTAATTTGGAGGTTTGAGAATAGTCATCAATGTTTATTATAGACTCCTTTAAAAAGCAAAGTGAGGCTCCTTCACATTTTACAAAATGCTTTCCTAGATTTTCACTCCTTAGAATGTCTCTGTGAAGTTTGTGCTGCCAGTGTTTGTTTTACAGAGAACTACAGTTTAGAAATACAAACAGCCTTATCATGTCCCAGACAAGTGAGTCAGGTTTTCAAACTCCTAGTTCAGAGATCTTTTCAATCTGTATGAGAAAATTACTGTTTGAATTCATGTGGCATCTTCAAATATTAATTATTCAAATATTTTCTATGTTAAAGTTGAAATATTAACAGTGGCTAGGAATAAATCAAACCTAACTCTATTTTCAATTTGACAGTATCAGATAACTATAATGGTTGGTTCTACTTGCTAAATTAAAGATAACTTATTTTATCCCCAAAATAAATAAAAATTAATCATTTTTGATTTTTGAGTACCTACTATTTATCATTATCCTAAGTACACAGCAGATTAAGAAAAAGATTTTATTGTAAAAGAGACTCAAATTTAGCAGTTGAAAAAAGATAACTTTGAAAAATAAGTAATTACATGTTACGAATAAGTAAACTTGAGAAAATATCTAAAATCATAAATTCCATAGAACATCATGTTTATATAGACCTCCTCGACTATCCTTACCCCCAACTTCCTCCTATAAGAGATATTAAATCAGTCATTTTTAATTTTCTTTTTTGTGCCCAGAATTATTCTACACGTTTTATATTTATATATTGAAAACCTAAACAACCTTAGAAAGCAGGTGCTGTTGTCCTTACTTTATTGATAAAGATACTGGATTTCAATAAAATTAACTTGCTCTACGTCATCTGCTGATAAGTGGAGATATGTTAGATTTCAAAGCTTTTGATTTTTTTCTATTAGTCTATCATGAAAGGGGAAAAACAGGAAATTAATATTGGGTGGTATAGCCTTGTTTATGGTGTTATTAAATATTTATGTTATTATCCACATTATAGAAAAGTTGAAATGAACTATTTCATTTATCGGCAAACAGAATTCTTCCATAGGATGTCAGCAGGGGCAGTTGAAGGTGGCACCATGACTTTTATCTGTGCATGAGAGCTACTTCCACAACAATGGTGGTGCATCAGCAGTCTTTTTTAGTGATCTGATACACTGTATTTCAATATCACACTATAAAGAGTACAATGTACTGTACTGCACTGATGAACTGAAACACTTCAGTCATCTTATCAGGCTGTTCCAACCCAACTGAAAAATAGCATTTGTGTGTTCACTGTACAAAGAAGGATTGCCAGATCAGATGCAAATGTTACAGTAGGATTTCTTGACTGTTCTGCACAAGGGACCAGAGATTATGACTCGCTAAGGAGCAGAAAGAGAAAAATAACAACGCTTAATCAAGTGGAGCAGTTCCTCTGAGGATTTTTATTTATTTATTTAGTATTAAAATCCACTGGTTCTTGAGTAACACACGAAGTATAAAAATAATCAACTTTCTTGAATCTTTTTTAAATTTAATTAATCAGTAACTCATGAGACTACATTTTCCATTAAGGTGAATAGATATTATGAACACAGAAGGATCCTCTCATAAGCAATAGCAATTGATACAGCTTAACTGATGAAACACCTAGACTGCCCCTTTTTTCTTCCCACCTTGGGCTTCTTTCTGCGTGAGTAGGACCTCAGGCCAGAGGGTGAATTCAGCCCATCTAAGCTCTGTCCACCACTGCTGGTGATGGCCTCTTCCTTTGCAGCCCTGTGGGCCATTGTGTGGGAGTACATCGGGGAGGGGAGGACTCAGAGCCGCCTGAATGGGAATTCCTAGCACGGTGGGTGGTGGAGGCAAAGGCTCAAAGAGCCATAGGAACCCTGGCTCTTTGGAACTCTCGCCTTGTCGAAAGAGGCACCACCAGAGAAGGGAGAAATGCACTCCTCTCAAGTACAGAACCCAAGGCAAGAATTTGGCCTGCCTAGAACTAAGGGCAGTGGTACTGAAGGATAGATTTAGGTTTTGTGAGGCCTGAAGTTTAATATCTGGAAGAGCCATTAAAAAAAAAAAAAGTCAGAAAAAAGAAAGAAAGAAAAAAAAGGATCTTTTCTAGGGCTTTGTGAAGGGCCCTCAGGTACAAGTGAGGGCTCTGAAACTTAAGCTTCCTCTTCCTCACAGTAAATGCCTCACCCCTGCCACCAGCGTGAAAAGTCTAGGGGAGAGGTTCTCCGTTCCAAGTTGGTGAGAGGAGTTTTAAAGAGGTTGCACTTGGCTCTAAGACCTCGTGACTGGGCACAAAAGTGGTCTCTGCCGAGGTCTCCTTCTGGGTGGGCCAACTGTCCTGCGGTTCCCTTGTCAAGACTGGATGGGTATATCCTTAGCCTCCATCTCCTGGGTTTTCTCGTACTCCAGATACTTCACAGAAACCATCTCGGCCTCCCTGACCAGCTCTGAGAGCTCAGGACACTACTACTGCTTTCGCAGCTGGCCGGTCCATCCTCAGTCTCCAGACTTTCTGGCAGGTGTCAAAATCTTGTCCGTGTTCTGCTTCGTTTTTCTCAGGCGTACGTCAGCATCTGTCTCTTGTGTTTTCAATGGCACAAAGCACATTTGAAACTCTAAGTGATTCTCTTGAAGACCCTTCACTAGATTTGGGATTAGAAAGTTACTCCTCCCAATGCCATCTCTTCCTCCTAAAACCATGGAGGAGACTCAAATTTAGGCAACAGCTCTTTCCACAGAAATCTCTTCACTTATCTTCTCTGACAGCTGCCTCTACCCTTGAACTGACCAAAATCACAAACAGGTGTCGTTTTTTCCAAAAACCTGCATGGGAAGAGGGCTGTTTCATATTCACAATAGTGCCTTATATTTATCATACCCATGCCTCAGTTTCTTTGTTTCAAATGAAAATTATGTTTATTAGAAGTCACAACTGATCAAAAGACATCCCATCAACTGAAAGAAAGATTTGCAATGCACAAAGCAACTCAAGTTTGGAAATCAAAATATTAAAAGAACTTCTCCAAGTAAATAAAAAAGAAAGACAGATTCCCCCAGCAAAGAAATGGACAAAAAATATGGATAGGCAATTTATGGGACAGGAAACACAAATGTCCAATAAACACTTACAAAGATGTGCAACATCACTAGAAATAATTCAATGAAAATCAAAACCCGATGAGATGCCGGGCCATACCTGTAAGATTGGCACAAGTATAAAACCTGACAGGGCTAAGTGTGGGCAAGGGTGTGGGCAATGGGGAACCCCTTCCAGAGAATGGTTTAATACTGTCTGTTGCAGTGAAAAAATGTATGTGTCTTACGACTGCCATCCATTTCCAGAGAAACCTCACACCAGCTCCAGGAGCCCACGAATGTTTATAGTAGAACTGTTTGTAAAGCAAACATTGCAAGCCATGCACATTTCCATTCACAGGAAATTGTATACATTCATTTTGATACATTAATATAATGCAATATTATTACACACCAACAAAAATAACTAAAGTGGAGTTATAAGTTAAACATTTACCAGCACACTACTGGGTAGTAGTTGTGCCTTCTGGATCCCCAAGGCTTGTGTTGGGGAAGAGGGAGCTGACTGTCCCTGACTGGCTCCAGGATGAGAAATAGGATCTTGGTGGGGATGATCTAGGAAGGTAGATTTGGGTTGAAAATAAAGAAGAGTTTTCTAACAAGCAAGGCTGGCCAAGGACAGAAGAAACTGCCCTCTAAGGAATGAGCTGCCTGTCATTGGAGGTATGTGAACAGAAAAACAAACTAAATGCATTGCCAGGTGTATTGAACATACTGCTCTTTAACTAATCATCTTCAGAATCTTGGTTGAGTTGAAGGACCAATTTATAAAGGTTGGTCTATGTTGCTACCAGTAAAGACAAAGTTTGGTTAAAGTTCTCCTCGTTCTCCATTCCACTGTTAATACAGTGGATAATGTCTAATGCCAGTAGAAATTACTTAAGTTTCAAGAGGGCAGACACTTACGTGTATTTCCTGTTAATCAGTACTCTTTTAGTTTATAAATGACTTACTCAACTCAAAAAGATCTTAAAGACGAAAACAAAAAAAATTGCAGACTCATACAAATTTAAAATATAAATTTCTTCTGGGGACTTATTCTATATTTTTCTGCTGTACATATTTTATTTATCTATGATAATTTTGTGCCAGTAGAAAGAATGCAGTTGTCAAAATAGCTGTTGTGTATACTTTGTAAATTTGATATCAGTTGGCACAGAAGTAATTCATGGTTTCAGTTTCAAGGTTCAGAGATATTTCTGGGCTTGTTAAATTTGTAGATATTAAGCAATGATCATTCCTCCTGCCCCAAATTAAAAATATCAAAAAAAAAATAAAAATTTCATATTATAATTGCATTATAATTATACAGATGATGATATTTAAAATCTGTAATTATTGTACAATATGTTACAAATTAGTATTTCTGTTACTTTATTTAAAAAAAAATCAAAACCAACCAATGAGATATACGTTAATCTGAAAGCAGGAATTTATCAAGTGTAAAATGTTACTTCTAAGCCATTTAAATTGACAGAATAATAACAAATGCAAACTAATTCATATGAAACCAAAAAACCATGTTTATGCTTCATACGTAAAAAATTGTGGAATATGTGTATTATCATTTCACTGTCTTTAAAATAAAAGCTCATAGAAATTATACATAAAAATGGACCACATATGTGCTGTTTACTGCACTGCTTACATACTAATCTGAAGGAGGATTGTTGGTAAGCTGCAACAGTTCAACTTTAGGCCAGAATCATTCAGCATTTTTATTATGTGTTCAATGATAATTGAAACCCCCTTTTAAAAGAGTTAGAAAAATGATGCAGCTGTGGAAGACAGTATGGTGTTTCCTCAAAAAATTAAATATAACATATCATCTGAAAGTTCCACTTTTTTATATATACCCCAAAGAATTAAAAGTAGAGACTCTAACAGATATTTGCACACCCATGTTCATAGCAGCATTTTTCACAATATACAGTAGATGAAAGCACCCCAATGGCCATCGACAGATGAATGGATAAACAAAATATAGTACATACAAACAACAGAATGTTATTCAGCCTTAAAAAGGAAGGAAATCCCCCCACCTAAATAAATAAATAAACGGACATGCTTAAAAAGGAAGGAAATCCTGACATATGCTACAATGTGGACGAAACTTGATGAATTATACTCAATCATATGAGCCAGCCACAAAAGAGCAAGGAAGCTAGTGGAATGGGGGATTATTATTTAATGGATGCGGAGCTTCAGTCTGGGGAGACAAAAGAGTTCTGGAGATGGATGGTGGTGGTGGTTGCACAACAGTGTGGATGTACTTAATGCCACCCAACCCCACATTTTAAAATGATTAAAATTTTTAATTTTGTGTTATAAATATTCTACCACTTACACACACACAGTGTACAGGGCTCTGAGAAAGGTAGTTTAATATGTTGTTAAAGCATATCCCAAATACCATCTACCAAAGATTAGTGCCAAGGTGATGGTTCACATAAGCAGTGGTTAAATACATGATTCCAAGAGCTTATGCTAGGAGATTCATCTTTCCAAACCAGGCTTTCTAGTTCTGTAAGTTCAGCATTCTAATTATCTTCTCTCTTAGGATGTCTCAAAAGCATCACAAACTCAGCATGGCTAATTGTAAATTTCCTGTTTAACAACCATCCCACAAACTTAAATAATCAAAGACATTTTTCTAAGACCACTTTCTCCTCAGGTGTTAGCTAGCTTAGTAAATGATTTTACCATCTACTTATTGTTCATTTCTGAAACCAAAGATGGTTCCTGATACCAAGGCTCTCCAGCAGATTTTCTCTGAATGCACTGCTGCCACCTTACAAAGAATTCACAGCTGATCTCAGTAACCTAAGTGGAATTCCACATTTATTCTTGTCTCTCCTTCCAGACAGTCTTCACAACTCAGACATCTTTCAAAAGTGAGATCTCAAAATCATTATCCTTAGCATCAAGTTAAAGCCATTCTGATATGTCCTTCAGGGCCTTAAATTGTCTAGCTCCCTTCCATCTCTCCCTTTGTCCTGTCTTAAGCCAATTCTCTTATTCTCTCCCCTCACACTGGCTTTCAGTTCTTAAATACATACTTCCTTCTTTTGCTTAGGGCTTTAATATATTTTGTTTAATTTGCCTAGAATTCTCCTCTTACCTTGTATACTAGCTGGCTTCTATTCATCTGTTTTTATGGTAGTTTTTTTTTTTCTAAGTAAGGAGACTCTATTTTATGCTTTACATTCAAAGTTTTCCTTTACATTACTTATCATAGAAATAGTTAAATACATGAAAATGTAACCTCATCACATTGTGGTCATCAGTCCTTTAAGTTAGACTTTCCCTTGATTTCCAAATAAAAAGTCATAGACTTTACTCCCAGGAACTGTATTAAATACAATGATTCTCACCTCCATGCCTACATCTCAGAAAATTACCAATAATTTCTCCTGGTCATATCTTCATCCTATATACAGTGTCCTTCCATCAGTGTCCTAAAGTTCCCCTAACATCCTGACATGGACTCTTCTGCTGTTTTCTTTCCTTGGTGTTCTCTTGCTGCTTTTCTCTTCCTGTTTTTAATTTCCTTAGTATTTTTTTCAAGATCCTTCTCCACTTTTTTTACCCTCATCCTGTATATGCCCCATGCTCACTCCAAAGTTACCCTTTGAAAACACATTCTGGAAAATAATATTAGTTGTCATCTTCTTTTGAAATTAGCCGTATACCTGCCACAGATGATGAATTATGTCTGGTCTGAGGCTCCCTTGGTCATGACAAGACCATTTGCACATTGTAGGCTTTTGTCTTCAGGTGAGTGTGTAAGTCAATTATAGACAAGGATACCTACTAAGAAGTCAACTAAGGGCTTCTGAGAAATATTTTTCTCCTGATACATGGTTGAAAAACTCTTTATTGTCCTTTTGTCTCCTTTCCTGCTTGGGATTTTGTCTATGAAGACAGTACACTTAGACTTTCGGCACCCATCTGGAGATTAAGATTCTAGTTAAGTACCTAGGCACGTAAACTAATACTCTGAGAAGTATGTCAAATCAACCATTAGCTATGATACTTTATGTTAGATAAATGTCTTTACCCTTTATGGCAATTTGACAGGGAATTCTGTTTCATAATACTTGACACACGCAGAATTTCTGTTATTTTCTTAAACAAAGCAACTAACTTTTGTCTTCAATTGTCCCACTTAGATTATGCCCAGAAGTTCTTCTCATTTAAAAAAAAAAGTCACTTCATATAGATCATAGATGCCCTTTTCTCAGGATTTCCATGTACAGCATTTTCTCTTTTTAAAATAGTATTTCCTTCCACTATATACTTATTTGTTAAGGATTTATCACAATATATATACTTTTAATTTGATGTGTGGAAGGAACCTTTTCCTTTTTCACTATTGCATTTGAAGGCCTTAGCATAGCACCAGATTCATAGGGGCTAAAAGCATGTGCAGAATAAATGGTTGAAACAATGAATAGTAGTCTAGCTTTACGTGGATTGTAGTAGAGAGGTCAACACAGATTAGCGGGAAGCCCTCTCATAAGAAGTGATATTTTAACAGTCTTAAATGTCCATAAAGATTTACCACATAGAATAAATGGAGAAGGTCAGGCCTTCAGAGATAGCATGTTCCCTGTCACTGAACAGCCATTTGTGAGGAGATTTATTACGAGTGGTTAAACTACATGATCATTTAAGTCCTCTGTAGGCCAGTATTTATAAGTAAAAAAGCCCCATGTATCTAAAGATAATATGTATGGAAAAAAAAGTCCTCCAAAGGACTTTTGAACTATTGAATCCTGTAAATAGGAAGACCAAAATTTTGTAAGAAGAGTGAAAAAAGAACTAAGTGGCTAAAAACTGAGACAACATGAGAATAATTTGTTTACCTTATATTTTACAACATTTAAGTTATAATAACAACTTTGGGGAAAGTGTAATATTTTGAACAAAGTAGAATGATAGCTCTTAAGATATGACATCCTTTACTTCAATTGTATGTAATTATGTTAAGAGGATCATTTTCACATAAGTCTACTAGGATTTCATTGGCTTTCCCAAAATCCTTTAGAAATCATCAATTAAGGTAAAAATTATCTTTCAAGCACCTCGTATTGAAGGTGGGGATAGGAATGGGATGAGACTGTTTGAGGGAGGATAATTTTATAAGCTGTCAGTTCACTTGTGAATATTTTATTGTATGGCAAATTTTACTTCTCTATACAGAATCATAAATGTAGGGACTTGGGTAATAAATACAAGGATAATGAGAATGCTTGGTACTTTATTGAGTTCTGGGATTAATAATTAATGATGTGGGTAGACAATTTTCCAAATCCATGATTAAGTTTTCTCTGATAACTAAAACCATTTTTCAACTTTTATTTCTTTCAAGAGCGTACTATCTTGATTCATGGTTCAGTATATTGTACAGGGTCATTAACACCAGTGTACTGAGGGAGGATGAAGAGAAAATATTTCCACATAGAGAAATTTAACATCTCAAATGTTAAAAGTGAATTCCAGTATCTTATACATCAATCTTGTAAGTGAAAACCTTATTTTTACCTGCAAGTGAGAACTAGTATGCTCTTCTAAGACTTACAATTTTTAAGACAGATTTACGAAATACACTGGGCAGTGGTAAAAAGCTCAGTCTTGGGAGTCAACATTCTTGTAATATCGATTGAGATTTCACTAATCTTGGGCAATGTGAAAAATCATCAACTTAACATTACTTCTAAATTCTTGCTCTGTCTTTTGAAAGTTTGGTGACCTTGAGCAGGCTACATAATCTCTCTGAATCTTAGGAATTTACACACTGGAAGTTTATGCTTAATTTATAGACTCATTAGAGGGATTTTTAAGAAGGCTGCAAAATATCAAGTATATCATTGGTGCTCAATCAATGGTAGCTAGAATTTTTATTGAAGACTATGTGCTTTTCTCAAATAAAAATTAAAATAGAATTCTGCCACTTAATTAACTCCCTACACCTTAAAACTCGTGGTCCCTACTCCAGCATACTTTCAGAACAGTTCTTGCCATAGGTAAGAAATGGGTCCCCTGGGTAATATAGCCATTAGTTCAAAACAATATTCTTTTTCAACTCCTTGTATGGCTTTGTTGCTGCCTGTATCCCTTGCCTTGATTTCTGACCCTGATTCACCTTGTTGGGCACCTGATAGTTTCTCTTCATTCCCATTTGGCATTCTTTTTAGATGCTCTCATAATTTCTAGTTCCTACTCTTCATCTGGTTTCAACATTACCCTGTCTGTAAATTTATTTACTAAATATTAAAATGACTTAAGTATTTTCTACTCCTATAATCTTGATTCAGTGGTTCCCTGAAGTAACTGTATGTCTGAACACTAATGTAGTATATCGTCCCCTCCTTCAGTTATAGATATTGGATTCTATGCTGGGAAAGTCACTTAATTTTTTGAGCTAATATTCAATAACATAACCAAAGAGTGTTATCATTAGATTACAGTACTTTAAAAATAAGGAGCAATTTAAATGCTGAGTATTGTTATGAATTTGACTTGAACTAAGATGACTGTTAATGGCCAATCTGGCGCTGATCTCCCAAATTGGTTAGCTTATTAAGACTTGATTCTTTTGCCTACTTACTTTAGAAATGGGCTTTTATCCATCTATTAGGTAGTTACAGCTTAGCAGCACTATCATCTACTTTACTTCATCCTCATGGGAAACTGAGTGTCTAAAACAACAGATGGCAATGTATTTCATGCCAGCAAATACATAAATTTTATTTCCCCAAATAAATAATACCTTATTGTACAGTTTGTTCTATTTGAGCTAAAGGATTCACACTAATTTATATATGGGCACTTAAAAAGGCAAAGAGACATAGCATGTAATTCTAAGAATAACACAAATGAACAATGATTTATAGTTAATGTATTGTTCTCATTTATTTTTAGTGACAGTTTTAAATATAAGACAGTTATTATTATTTTATAGATATAGAGGTTGAGGAACCAAACTTTAAAGTGCACGCAGTTATTCAGTTTGGGGTTCTATATGGTAAGTAGCTTATTTCCATAATTATTAGGCCCTTGCAGCAGTGGAATAAAATTGGGAGGTGGCAAATCAAACCTCTGCTTTTATTGCTGAAAGACAGTCTACCATTAAAATTAACTAAGATCAATTCACATTTTAATTTTCACCAGGAAAGAAATCCATTCAAATAATATCTTTTGCAAAAATGTTTTAATGTGGTTATCTGCTCAAAGTTTAAAAATAAACAGAAACCTCTCAAAGAATAAATAGGACCTATTTCATAATGTAACTTTAACAAAACTGCTGGAACATAATTTAGGTAACACAGATTCAGAGTGACTCAATGAAAGCATGATAGATTCCACTTGAAGACACAATTAAAGAACTTGATAGAATGGCCTCAGTTCCTATGGTGATAGTGACAGAACTATTGAAGGGTAGTTTGAAAAGCATCAGAGAATCATTGTGTTCTTTTCAGAAAGTGATCTGTGACAGATTTATTAAAAAGAAGAAAATAGAAAAATTTATACGTGAAATTATTTTGCTCAATAGTATTTGTATTGAGGATTTGAAATTTAAGGCAAAGGCCTTCAATATGGAATGTTGACCTACAGATTCAAATGAAATTGAAAGCAATAAATTTATCAGTAGATTTCCTATATTCACTGTTTATAAAATGTGAAAAGATTGTATTTATTAGAATTGATTTGTACTCATAAACTGAGGAGTGACTGATTTTCATTTTTCCAAATGTTTACGAGTTCCTCTGGTTAACTTTTGAGTGAATGTATCGGTCAAACTCCACTGGGTGTAATCAACCATGATTAAGTCAATCAATATTTTCCTTGAAATAGATTGAAACTAAATAGGGAAACCCCAAAGAAAGAAAAAGTCATCAAATACAAAGAATTGAAGAAAGACCAGTATGAATCATTATTTATTTATTATGATTTCTAGAAAGGCAACAATCTCAAAATTCTAAAAGTAAAAATAATGCACAGTTACTCTTTACTAACTGAAACATGTCGGTAACACCAGCAGGTCTCATTTTGCATGGTTCCATAGCAACCAAAATCCATGCTTATTGGAACTGTGTTCTTGCTTTGATCAAATTTCACTTAGCACGATAGGTATGAGTGTCAGTTAACATGATACCATGCAAAGAAGAGAAAATTCCTATATTGTACTTCATAAGAAGACAAAGCAAGAACTATCAATCAATATACACTGGGTATATAAAGCGTATTTTTTCTTACTACATTTTCATCATAACTAAGAAGAAGCACACATTACCCATATACTCAAGATACAAAATTTTTTCTAATGTTGTCTTAAATAATTTTCTTTTACAAACTATTTGAGGGAACTTTTGTAGCATTTTTATGGCAATTGATTGTTTAATCATGAAAGATACTTAATGCTTAATTTAAAATGTAGGGTTTTTTTTTTAACCTTGCTGTATTCTACAACCAATTAGAAGTAGCATCACAGAAATATATGAAATGTTATAAGAAATTAGAGCTAGAATAAAGAAAAATCTGTATCAAGCCGGAGAAAAATACAAATCCTAAGATATAATACTAGTCAGTTTTGTTGCTTTAATGTTGCAAAGTAAACAACTGTATACCTCAGAGCTCACTAGTGTAAGGGTCAGCTGTGGTTCTGCTTTGCTTCCTGAAATCAACTAAAGAAGCTTAACTTGGCTTTGACTGAGGATCGGATGTGGGTCTGGTATACCTGTCTCCTCATTCTGGCCTCAACAGCTACCCAGGACATGTTCTTGTGGTGGCATTGGAGTACAGGATGGTGAGTTGGAATCATGAAATGTCTCTTGAAGAAGACATAGAAAACTAGCACTCTGACACTTCTGTCCACATTCCACTGGTTACAGCATGTCTCATGGGATAAGTTCAAATTCAGTGGAATCAGAAAATATACTGTATTAATACTGTATTAATATAGTGATGGAGGGGAGGGGAGGAAAATAGATAGTATTTGTTTTTCACAGATACAACAAATACTATCTAATAGCACATAATACTATACATGAGTTTTTATATAAGTGGTATATTTAAGCCTTAATGTGTATTTTGATTTATATTAATAGACAGTTTAAAAAAAGGCCAAAGCACCATTATTTACAATAATCTTGTTATATTCAGAATATTAACACTTTTGAGAAGGTTTATGTTGAGAACATATTCATAAAACCTGATATATAATACAGGTGGAAGTAAAAGTTATGAAGCCTACTGCCTTCATTTCAAATCAGTGACTGGGTGTGATTATTCCATCAACAACTGTCTCGTTTAATATTATTTCAGTGTAAACAGATGCAGTGAATTTTAGATGATAAAAATTCTAAGTCTTATCTGTTCTGTAACAAAAGATGAATTTTTTCATAAAATGATGGTATCATGCCTCATATTCTTAATATCTTCATATTTGCATCACAAAAAGAATTAAAGTAGATAAAAAAAACTTTATATCTGTTTTAAATATTTACAAGTCTTATTTTGTTTTACGGGTCATATGTAATAGTAGTACCACTTAAAGTCTTTAAACAAAGGCAGAAATCAAGACAAAGGTGAAAATTAGGCATCATTTTCTCCTAAAATATTTTTAAAAACTTTTTTACATTTTACATTTTTACATTGATTTAACTCTAATGATGTGTTCGAGTCTTTCTGCAAGTGATGAGTCAATGATTATGTAATAACTGTTTAAGTGCTAATTATTAGGAAATTTTGTATCAATACATAATTCCTATATTTCTAAAAATAAAGTTAGCTATGAAATATAAACGTTAGTGTCAGATTTTAAGGCGTTATTACCCTATGGCTGAATCCATGCTTTGGTTCCACAAAGTTAATTTGATACTGTGTTTTAAGTGCCTACTATGTGCAAGGTGCAGGTACTAAATGTATGTCTGTCGAATTCCCTAGAGAAAAAGCACCTTACTTCTTATTCAGGAACTACAAAGACATTTATTTAATGCCTCTCAACATGAAATGTTGTCTTCCCTACTGCTCTACTTATCCCATTTACTAGCTATTTAATACTTAGCAAAAAACTGTTGCATATATGATGAAATTTGGGACATCCAGTTACTCATGCTTGAAATCAAACTCTTCATTTCCCTTCACAGACTTATCTCTTGTTTTTCAATATGGCTCTGCATTCATGTTGATATATGCAAATTATATAATGGTCTTGCCTTTGTTTTTTTCACTCCATCTCTTTACCTAAGCTTGTATGATGTCTTGATTACCCTGCTAAAGTTATTTCAATTCTCATTCTAACAAATTAATCAAAATGGTATCATAAATTCAGTAGCAGAATTCTTGTCAGATCTTAATGGCAAAAAAAAAAATAGATTAATAAAAGTATGACTTTTCATGTCCCATTACCCCTTGAAGTTTTGGGCACTCTCTAAAAGGAATATTTAGACTATTCTATGACTGAGCCATTAGTTATACCTCCTTTCAAATTAATTCAAAAAGCAGCTAAGGACAGATCAGTCATTTGTAAGAACAATTAGATTCAAAAGTTAAAAATACTGCATGTAACATTTCTTTCCTATTAATGGTTTCTTCTGTTCCATTCACCACTTTGACCCTTTTTCAATTTGTAATCAACAAGTTCCTGGTGTTTAAAGGCCACATTAATCTTCCCTCTCTTTTTTTCATACTAGAAATCATCTCTGTGAATACATCATGCAGTAGGTTAATTCTGAATTGCTAGTCTCTAATAATATTTTGAAGCTCCAGATAGTTGGTCTATGATTGATCCAAGTTCTGGGCTTGTATGTGTGATTTGTATAACAAGAGAGAAAATAAATGAAAATAAAAGGAGTTTTGTGTACTTTTTCCATATCTTTTGTTTTAATTAATGTTGATGTCACTTTACCTGGATATAGCTTTAAAGCGTAGAGAAATGTAGATTTGAAAGAGAAGCAGCTAAGAAACCAGCCAAACAAGCATGTAAACAAATAAATCAATAAATAAATATTTTTGTCATAACATGTGAAGACATATTTTGGAGAAAATACGTTATATGACTTCTAAAATCAGACTAATCATAAGAAATTAATAGTAGCCCTGAAATGTTTCAAAGTTTTATGAATTTGTAAGTAAGATATATATAGTGACAATAATTAGCAAACAAAGAAAGATGATATCTAATTCTTCCTAAAAGCAAATAAACAAAAATTAAAATCATATCAGTAGTAGAATATGGCAAATATAAAGAAAAGGTATGTCTATGTAGTGACCATTTCACAGTATATACAAATGTCAAGTCATTATTTTGTATACAGAGATTAATACGGTGTTTTTATGTCAATTATATCTCAATTTTTAAAAAAAGAATAGAGCAAGTATAATATGTAAGTTTATGAAGGGTTACAACTTTTTTCAATTTTAGTAGGTAAAATCATTTTTCTTTATAGACCTTAATATGAAAAGAAAAAAAGTTAAGTATTGAAGAGGAATTTATTCTGTTGTACCTTTCCTGACCTTCATTAAAAGTTCATTTTTAAATCATTTTATTCTTAATGATGATGATAAGTGTGTTTGATATTCATAGGAATTTCACTTGGAAAAGATAAAAGATTTTGTAATAATAGAATATTGGCTAAGTAGCTAGTTATTACACACTTAAGTTTCTGGTCTTTAAAATGCCATAGAGATGTTAGATCCTAGTAATTAATGATATTCATATCTGTTGATATAAAATGAAACTGTGTTAATCCAGGGGTCATAAACACTGTCAAATTTAGAGGATTATGTTTTAGCAAGTAAATTGTGTCCTTTGACTTAAGAATAATTGCTTCTCATTTGTCTGCACTTATTTCTTTTTGCTTTGGGTTGTCAACCAGGTTGCCCTTTAGATGCATTTTAATACTTTCTTTGACAGTTGAGCTACTATTCACTATGACATGATAGGAAAATGCCAATGGAAACGATTGCTCTCAATATGGCTCGGAAAAATGCAAATATTTCAGAAATATAAGATATACGCCTACTTGGCATAAGTTTCTAAGCTTTAGTGTGGTGTTGTTTGGGAAAGTATTTTTTAAAATAGCCTCATGAAATGGAAGAAACACAATTAGGAATACCTTTTTCTAAATATATTTTTGGCCCTTTCAAATTATATCTGAGTAGCCTACAGTTATATTTTATCTAAATATTCTTACAAAATAATGCCTTACCAATTTACCTACACTTAATTTTTTTTAAATCTCAAGGTAGATAGCTTTATAGAAATAAACTTAAATTTACCAACTTGATTAACTTTCAGTTGACTACTATGATTATTGATAGTAGCTAATGAAAGAAGAACCACATATTTATCTAATAGAAAACTCTTTAGGTTTGTTTGAACAATCTCAGGCCCAAGAATCTACTATATATGTTAAGCAGGGTATTTCACAACATATAAACATTTAAAACAAAATATGACATCTTTAAAGCTGAAGATGAATCATTTTAGAATTTTTTTGAGGTGTATGTTCTCTAAATAGCACAGCACTTTGAACGTAAGAGGAGCTAAATAAATATTCTGCTAAAATTATTTGAATTATTTGGTTCTCAGAAGATGTATGCAATAATAGTCCTTATCAATTTTTATTCTTAAACTCTGTACAGGATTATCTAATGAAATTTTTTAAAAAAGAAACAATTCTCATTCTAAAATTTTCTCTCGGGGGTATAATTTTTAAGTGAAAATGTAATTGCCTATAGGAAATAAAACCTAGATACATAGCAATCCAAGTTTTAAGATTTTATTACTTTATACAGTTAATCGTCTTCCATTGTTGTGTGACTATAATAAAATTTTGATAAGAGGTCTAACACATTTAGAAAAATAAATCACATGAAAAATGCTGTGCTCAGACATTACAAAGCATGTACTGAAATGCTCGTTCAACATGAGATTAGTGTTGTGAAAACAGCCGTATTTATTCTTTCTTCTTCTGGATGCTTTATCCTGGAGCTTTGGATGTAAGGGGAAAAGTTCTCATGTTGTTCTTAAAATTGGATTTATGTCTTTCAAGATTTTCACAAACTTGTTTCCTAAATTCTGTGAATTTTTCAATTCAATATATATTAAAATTATGTAATATAATTTCTCTGAAAGAATTTTTTTGGTCTTATAGTCGTATTCAGATAATATTTGTTCCTGTTAATGCAAATGTATTGCAGTTTATTTTGAAGAAGGCCTCTCATAATCTGATATATTCTTGGGATAGCCGTGGATCTTTGTGTGGATGACTGGAAAAAAATGTGAAGATTATTTTTGGAAATTCCAAATTGATACTGATGCCATAATTTAATAAGACTCTGGTTTTCTATGTATTACGTTTTACATTCCTAGCTATGGGCATTCTGCTATATATCATGAGATTTTACAGAGCATTCTAGTTTTTAACAAACCTTGCTTAATTCATACCTGTCCTTACTTGCACCCATTAACTTTTAAAGTGTCTATTCTTCATCTATTGCAAAATTATATCATTTATATTAAAGTGTCCCTTGACCACTGTCATTATCTATCTCATTTCTTCAAGTCTTTACTTAGAAAATTCTCAATGTAATTGCTAATGATTGAAACTAATGGTGATTTGGTGTAGTTTATTTGTATATATATTTACAGATAGAGTTTATATATATATGTGATATACATGTATATATACATATGATAGATCTTAAATAGAGGCGGAAAAAGGACAGAATATAAGATGCATTCCATAGTTTTTTACAGTGTAGTATGGTCAATTTAAACTATACAATAATCATCCAATATTGACTATAATGATAAATTAAGCTATAATGATGGTAAAATTTGCTGAATTTTTTTTGGCATTGGGCACAGTGATAGGCATTTTTAAAAAATCCTTCCACTAATACTGCAAGGGCAGATGTTGTCATATCATGACATGGTGAAGTGAATTGACATTCTCAACAAATTATTAAATGTCTCTGAGCTTCCATTCTCAAAACCGGTGGTAAAGAGTTTCGTGCAAATGCTAGATGCTCAAAAATTACTTGTTGGGAGATTCCAGTTAGTGTACCTTAGCCTTTCTTAACCCTCTGGGTAGGACTACTTTCCTTCTCTGCTTCCACAGTGCTTTGATCTTATCTCTATAATAGCACTTAAGCTGTGTCTTGAAATTCCACTTCCCTGTCTCTTTTAGGAACAAAGGGTCATTTTGGTTTTTTCTCAGCTTCCACTCTGTGCCTTGCTCAGACCTATACTTGCCAGAGGAATTTAGGGCAGCTGCTCACCTGAGCCTGCCCGCTCTCCCCTTGAGAGTGTACGGTCTACCCCTTAATAAATCCTCACTTTGCTTTCTTAACCTCTGCATCTTGTCTCTAAATTCTTTCTGGGGCGGGACAAGAATGTGGACACCAGTTAATCTTCTGGCAACAGAAAGAGATTATTCCTAAAAAGATAGCATCAATCTAAAGCAAGTCAGTGATCATCAGAAAATATCATTTTTTTCTGGTTAGTTGTTTATGGTTATAAGAAAGAGAGTTTAGGAAATATTTTTTCATGCCATGAAAGAATGTAAGTAAAATAAAAACCACTTATATTTTTTTCTATTTGTGTTTTTAGAGGTTTATTAAGCACCTCTGCCCTTGGCTTATATTTCACTCCACAATTTTTTTCATTAATGTAAATTCAATATTTATCAGTATTTAAATATGAACTTTGAAATATAACAATCATTGTTAAATTCCCTTTGTATTCTGTGTTTCACTCAAGTTGCCTCTCGCTTTTTAACACTGAATATTCTTTGGTAGCTTGTTACCAGTGATTTGGTTCTGTTCTTAACAGGTAGATGGATAGGTTTGTTGATACACTCTTTTTCCAACTCTCTTGTTTCTTAAAATGAAATCTTTAAGTAGTTATTTCATGATTTTACTGCATATATTTTATGCACAATTTTGACATTGAACAAGAAAATTGAAGAATTAAATGAAGTATGCAGGAATGTGGGTTTGTACATAGAAATAAAATCCAAGCATGAAAGAACACACTAGTTTTGTTCTTTAGACTGCTGTTTTATAAAACAGCAGCGATTATCTCTTCCCTGTATCCCAAAGCAATAAAAACATAATGGCTCAGAACAAAACTGAAAAAAAGACATATATTGTAAGTTATACCATTATTCTTTATCTCCTTCCTTTGTCCCTTAGAAAATGGAAAAAAGGAAAGAATAAAAGACATAAATGAAAGGAAAGGGCAAATCATGAAGAATGATAGAGGACTCTATACTGTCCAAACATTATTTGAAGAAAAACGTTCATCTATCAAATTTCAAACTGTGATTGTTAGTCTCTGCATTTATTTTTTCTGCATGGAGAATTGTTACGTATTTGTTTCCAAAAAATAGAAAAGGAAAAAGATAAGATATTTTGTGTATATTCCCCCATCTTGTCACTTCTTTTTGGGACCCCTCACTATGAAAGCCAGGAACAAATGTAAAGGCTAATTCTCAATGATTAATTAGGAATATGTTTGCTTCCACAGAAAACCTACTTTTAAAATATAATTTCCCTTTTTTTAAAGCAAACATTTGACAACTCATGGAGAAAAAAGCCAATTTTATTTTATGTAGATTTAAGGTAACTTTCTTCAGCATAAACATAGATAGAACCCTGAAAATAAAGAGTGGAAAAATGTGAGAGACAATATAATGTGTCTATATAGAAACAAATGAGGTGCTTATATGTTAATTTATGTGTGAATTTGGTTTCATTTTGTACTGTTGATGTTTAATACAATTAATTGATTATTAAACTTTGGATTGGGTCACTGACCAGGAATATAATTTTTAAGATTTATGCAAAATATGTTACAGTGGAGGACACTGAACTTGTCTTTCAAAAAAGCAGTTGTACCGGGAAATGGAAGGAACAAGGTTTTCCAGGAGCTAACTGATAATAATTAGTAAAGGAGGGATAAAATTTGATCCAGCTATCTATCTAATCAATCTGTGTCTTGTCTATACCTTATAGACCTACACCTTATAACTGTTATTCAACAATCTTTTTTATTACAATTGAAGTTTTCTGGATTTTTTTTTCTTTAGTTAAACCTCACACTATTTTTTTTAAACCTAGATGAACCTCACTGTGCTATTTTGCGCATTTTAGCTTTCTTCCCTTTACATTTTGAATCATTTAGACTTTTTCTTATGTAGGAAATCTCTAAATTTTCTCTGTGATGTATCCTTGGGCCTCCTCTCCTTCAAGAAAGGAGCATATGCTAAATGTTTCCTTACATTCTCCTATTTAAAACCATCAATTCTGAGCCTCAGAATGTTGTGAGACTTCTAGGGGATGGTGATGGGCCATTGTTGTCAGTTTTTTCTTGACTGTTTCATTCACAGTGTTCCACCACAGTATCAGATGTAATGGAGACAGCTTTGTACTTTCCTTCCTGGTAACTGGGCGATCTAGCCTAATTATAATTCATATTATTATATTTTTAAAACATAGACCTGATTTTAACATAATTAAACACTTATGCTCATTGTCTATAGAAATAACTTTATCTTAGCAGTTGATTGTCTTCTGTCAAATACTGTAACTAATTTCGAAGTACATAGTGTCTTGAAGCTTACTAAACAACCTTGTTAAAACATTAGCATATACTGATTTAATGTATTGCTTTTTTAAAAAGTTTGCATTTTCAAATATTCTGTTATATGTATGTTGCATATACATATATGTTGGTGGTGTATGTATATATACATATATATAGTGTGTGCATATATGTATTTCATAAATTCAAAGGATTAAGCCTTTGCTAGGAATTCCAATTGTAGAAGAGTTTGGGAGTTATATATTTTGCCACTGCATGTTTGCACATATGCATGTGCATGAGTGTATCAGTGCATATGTGTGTGTGAAAAGAGATGTAATAGTGATATACTCTTGTCACAACATAAAGCAGCTCATTATTTCCTCTAACATCTAAACAAAAGGCTACCCTTTACTCCACATTGCCTTCCTAGAAGATTTAGATATATGAAGGGCAGAAATTCTTTTGTTAATTAATATTCCAGAAGAACTTAAGTCTTTATAGCACCAGGGTGGAGGAATAAGCACCAAATAAAAACAAGAACAATGTATTAGTATATATCCTTTAAAAAGAACTGAAGTTTGCCAAGACATTCACCAGCTACAAGTCAGACATAAGAAAGCTCTACTGAGTAAAGCCAGGGATTGAATTATCTTTTCCCCTAACTACAACTGCAAGCTTTAAAAAAAAAACATTATTATTGTAACTATGTGTAACTTGATTTGCCTCAAGCCAAACACCTTCTTTAACCTGAAAGAGTAAACCTTCGATTAAGAACAATTTTAGAGATTAACCTTTTATTTTGCCTCTTCCTGGCCACTGATTTCTTAATGACTGTACCCGAGCATTATTACCGCGGTTACTTTCTGATTGTTTTTCTCATGTATTAGTTCCAGTTCTATCCTAAATTATAGCAGGATGCTGGCTGGAGATGTAATGGGGGCAGTTATGATACCTTTGTTACTGATACTGGGTGGGCTAGCCTAACACTGATTACCATACTTGAATATTCAAAACATTTGCTTTGTAGAACTAAGTATTAATGTTATGACTACTAAGGTGTACGCTGAGTAGAGAAACAATTTTATCTTAGCAATTTTCTTACCGTCTCAAAAATGGTAACTAAATTTTCATGGGACATAGAGATTAAATCTGCATCTAAAGGCAATTAATGCCCTGCATCTGTAGTAATGTCAGATTTACATGGTTTATTAATCTCACAGTATGCTGGAATTTAAATATTTCTCCTTTAGATGTGCTCATTCACATTGGAACATAGTATGTGATGTTGAAGGAGTTCTTAGAGGACATATGAAGGCAGAAATAAATGAAATGGAATAAATATATCCTAGAATACACAGCAAAATATTCCATTACCAATAGTATCATACATTTTACAACTTTATGCTTACTCTATTCTTTAAGGTATTTATTTCCTTATTACCTGAAATGAGATTGAGATCAATAAAAATATTAAATGGTCTCTAAATAGCAAAAGTATATGAAAGTATTTTTGTATTATAGGGTATATTTTTAATCAATTTATTTAAACTAAAAAAAATTATCCATTTCTCCCACCCAACCCCAGTAATCTATTCTCTGTATCTATGAACTTTTTTTTTTCAGATTTTACACATAAAAGGGATAATGTTTGTCTTTTTTTGTCCAACTTGTTTCACTTAGCATAATGTCTTGGTGGCCGATCCATTTGTCACAAATTATAAAATTTCGTTCTTTTTTATGGCTGAATGATATTCTGTGGTGTGTGTGTGTGTGTGTGTGTGTACTGTATTTTCTTATTGATTCATCCATTGATGGACACTTAGGTTGTTTTCATATCTTGGTTATTGTAAATAATGGTGCAATGAAAATGCGAGTGCATACATCTGTTTGAGTTAGTGTTTTCATTTTCTTTAAATAAATACCTAGAAGTGGAATTGCTGGATCATATGGTAGTTCTATTTTTAATTTTTTGAGGAACCTCCATACTGTTTCCCATAGGGACTGCACCAATTTCCTTTCCCACCAACAGTGTATGAGGGATCCCTTTTCTCCACATCCTTACCAACATTTGTTATTTCTTGTCTTTTTGATAGTAGCCATTCTAACAGGTATGAGGTGATAGCTCATTCTGGTTTTGATTTGCATTTGTCTGACGATTAATGATATTGAGCATCTTTTCATGTATTTGTTGACCATCTGTAGGTATTCTTTGAAAAAAAAGTCTATTCAGATCTTCTGCCAATTTTTAATCAGATTGTTTGCTTTTTTGATGTTGAGACGTATGAGTTTATTATATATTTTGTAGATTAGCTCTTTATTATATATAAGATTTTCAAATATTTTCTTACATTCAGTAGATTGCCTTTTCATTTTGTTGATGGTTTCCTTTTCTATTCAGAAGCTTTTTAGCTTGATGTAGTCTGACTTGTTTATTTTTGCTTTTATTGCTTTTGTTTTTGGTGTCAAATTTTAAAAATTCATCACCAAGACCCATGTCAAGGAGCTTATAGCCTATGTTTTCTTCTAGGAATTTTATGATTTCAGGTCTTACATTTAAGTCTAATTAGTTTTGATTCAAGTTTTGTGTATGGTAAATTAATTGATCATATGTGTGTAGTTTTATTTCTGGGATCTTTATTCTGTTTTATTGATCCGTGTATCTGTTTTAATGCCAGTATCATACTGTGCTAATTACTAGTACAAAACTATAGTAATATAGTTTAAAATCAGGAAGTATGATGTGAAATGGAGTTTTTTAAAAGAAATTTTTGAGATTTAAAAATTAACGTTGCTCTTTTCTGAGTCACCTTCACATAAACTAATAATAGAGTACCAACTACCAATTTTTATTTAGTCTTTTTTTTAAAAACTTTTGAACATGCATTTCACCTGGCATAATCACACATTAGATGGAATAATAAGAAACTATAACAAGGCAAGTCCTAGACTTGAATGGTGTCTTTTCCAGCTTTTCCAAACACTCTTTCTATTGTCATCACATGTTTTCTTATGCCTTCTTTTAGTTTGTGGAACACATGCATTCCAACAATGAGGAAAAGATGATTTGGGGAAGTGGAAAATATGAAAAGCCTGTGCTGTGTTGCTGTCATGAGCTGCATTAAACATCTGCTCTCTGGCAATATATCATAGCTGGAGTAATAATGGAAGTTGTAGCAATGTCTTCCAGAATTCCCAGAGCCAGCAAGGCCAGAGCTGACATATAGTTGGCAAGAAGAGCCACTGGGCCTTGGTGGTGCTGAGGGAGAGTAGACAATGGGTCATGGCCACCTCAGCAGCAGGTGCTGGTGCAGACCATCAGTGGCCAGATGAACAAGGGGAAATGATGCAGGGAGAGAAGGCTGGGAACCACTGAGGTTTGAGGACCAAATCCAAATCTATACAGTATGAAGAGATCAAAGAGATGAGGACAAAACTGCAAAGAGACTGGGAAGGAGTATCCAAGAGGGTGATGTCCTAGAAATGAAGCAGGAAAATGTTCCTAGCATGAGCGAGTACAGGCATACCTTAGGGATTTTGCAGGCTCAATTCCAGACCACAGCAATAAAGCAAATATTGCAATAAATTGAGTCACACAAATATTGTGGTTTCCCAGTGCATCTAAAAGTTCTGTTTACACTATACTGTTACAACTACAGTATCCTCTGTTAAGGTTACAGTAGCATTATGTCTTTTTTTTTTTTTTTTAAAGTGTGTACACCTTAATTAAAGAATACTTAATTACTAAAAAATGCTAGCTGTCAACTAAAAACATTGGTAGGGTTGTCATGAACCTTCAATTTGTTAAAAAAAAAATGCAGAATCTGGGAAGTGCAATAAAGCAAAACAATAAAATGAGGTATGCCTGTAATCAACTGTGTCAAATGTTGCTGAGAGGTAGAGGGAGATGATGGAAGTCATCAGTAACTTTAACAAGAGCATTTTCAGCAGTCTGGTGAAGACTAAAGCACTACTTGAGAGGGTTTAGAGGGAATGGACCAAGAGGAATTGGAGTTTGTGAGTTTAAGAAATTCAACCAGTTTTCTTGTAAAGCAGAAGAGAAAAATAGGGCAGTAGCTTGAGGGAGAATTGAGGTAAAATGATTTTTCTTAAAGATGGGAGATTAAAGCAGCATGTTGGTTTGCTGCTTCAAGTAATAACAGGAAAGGAGAAAAAGTGATGATATGGGAGAGAAAGAAAGTAATTGCTGAGAGAGTTCTTTGACCAGGTTAATGAGGAGGAAGTCTGGTTCACTGACGGAGGGGATGGTCTAACATGAAACAGCCCGCACTTTATCCTTAAGACAAAGGGGAAAGCAAATCAATGGGAATGTATGCTCATAGTCTCACAGTGTAAATATCGGTGTAAGTTTGTTGTTGTTTGCGTATTCTATTTTCTCAGTGAGATAGGAGGCAAGATCATTCGCTGAGAGTGAGGATGAGCAAGGAAGCATTGAAGGTTTGAGAAAAAAAGGAAATAAATGTGGTCATCTTTCAGTATTCTCTTTCTTACGGTGTTCTTCCCTAAAATCGATCTGCCTGAGAGAGAGCTGCTGTTGGGGCTGTTCTTTCTCACCTCTCCCTTCCTGGTCCCTCCTACATGTCTCTCACACCCTCTGGATCCCTGATGGGGCATCTCCCTGGGTGAGTTAAAACAGAAAGACAAATTTAAAATATTACCATTTGAGCTTTAAATTAAGCGAATGACTCTAACATTTAAATAACAAGACCTTTTGTAAATCTAATGGTTCCCAAATTATTTGGTTTTATAAAATTGAAGAAGGACCTAATCAATGTAACAACTGTTAGATAGTCATTTGATTTGATGATATGTCGTTATATAATTTTTGGCATTCTAGGAGCTCAATAAACTGACAGACATTCCTATAACAAATCTCCTTCCAGCCCCATCTACTTATTTATTCTTATATCTATAAAAAAGATAATGAGGAACAGAAATTACATTGAACTCAGGCTAATTTTAACAATAATATCAATCCATTGATACATATACTAATCAGGAAAACAAAATCAGAAAAAGAAAACTAAAAATGCCTTTATATTTTATACCATGATATTGTCCAATAAAATGATACATTTATACCTCATAATTACTAATCCAGATTTAGAATATATTTATCTATTTTGATTAAATGTAAACTAGTAATTGTAATAAGCCAATGTAGCCAAAAATAATAATTAAATCTTTATGATCGCAAAAATAATTTGTATACATAAAGTATGTTTGGTTCAGGCAAATAACACATATTTGTTATTTATTAGAAATCATATAATTTGGAACTATTTTACTTTATGATAAAAATATTAAATTTTATTTTAGAAAATGGAAAGTCTAGCATTCTTCAAAACTTCTTTAAAAGGGTCACAAGCAAAAGAGTTTGTAGGTAACTGTTGGAGGGTGGCAAAGTACATGCACTAGAGAAGTAAAGTTGACAGGCAAGACAAAAAACCCGTTTAAGATTAGAGAGCATGAATGTGAAGCAGGCTCATTCGACATGGTTTTGTGTTTTTCTCTTGTTATGTTCAGTTACATCCATGCCAACGTGGAGTAGAAGTAGCACTGTATTTTGCCAGTAGGGATTTGGCCAGAGGAATTGAGGATGTGTGCAGTGAAATGATTTGATGATGAAACCACGGGATTTATGGAGGGTCAGGAGGCAGGGGAGGAATACTGCCACAGCTGATTTTGTCAGTGGAAGGTAGCTCTCTGCAGGGTAGAAAAAATGTTGCAATCTGTGTGCTGACAGATAAAGAGTGAAGTTTGGAAAGTCTGAAATTGCAATGTTGGATGAGTTGCAGTTATTATTGAAGGACGAGGTCCTTAGATGACATTTTCTAGTGAAACTTTATATTATGTTTTCAGTGATTAAAGATCAATTTGATAAAGGCATGCCTTTGATTCTTGTTATATTTTAGATGGAATTAATCACATGTTATTTTCAAGAGTATTTCATAACTATAGACTACAGATATAGAATAAGATACAATTCAGTTAACATTTTAATGGATTATAGCTAGAGAATGATATGAGGATATATTTCAGAAGCATTTTAAACCTTTGTAATCATATATATGTTTATATACACATAAATATATGATTATACATTATAGTTATATGAATATATAATTCTTGGTTAATTTCTGCAATTATAAATGTATCTGTAGAAGAAAAGAAGCAAAAGAAAAGTATAAAAATTTTTTAACATTCAGTTTTATGCAATGATAGTTAAAACCCTGGTTGATTGTAGTATTTGGTGACACCATAGTTAGATTTTCTACCTCATACATATTGTCTTACTTGGCTTGTGATGGCCCACAAGTTTTACACACTGCATATAATGAATTATTAAGGTTTTCTTCATAATTTAAATATTTTCAGGGCTCTATATTCCTTTATTTTATGTATAATCATGCCACCACTAGTTTAGTGATGGTCTATTGATGATGAAATTATTTTTATAGATACCTTTCTTCTCTCACTCAATTGAGAACTCTTCTTAGACTTATAATTTTCATTGTGTCTCCTTTTGTCTTCTGTAATGTTTTCACAATATAATGATATTAAAAATTACAATACTTATACAGTACTTATCAATTCCAGGCCCACAAATCTAAGCACTTTACAGATATTGGCTTACTCAAGTCTTACACTTAACAAGTGTATGTGATAGGTTCTGTTATTGTTATTATGTTGTTATAAAAACCTGAGATCAGGGAGGGTGAGCAACTTGGTTAAGATCACAAAATAGAGCAGAATTAAAAGCCCAGAGACTTCAGAAATCATGCCTCTTTAAGGTACATACCTAATAAATAGTTTGTACTGAACAGTAGCAAGAGAAGGAACACTTACTGAATTGCTCCTTTCTCTCAATAAATATTTAACAACTGCCTGCCATACCAAGCACTCTCTTTACCAGTTAATAAAACTGAAATGGCTCCTCCCTTCATGGGGCCTAGAGTCAACTGATAAAGATACACGCATAACTTGCATAACTGCAAAATTTAAATATCAAGAGCCAAAAAGAACTATAAGATACAAAAAATATTATGAGATACTATAAAAATAGGACCTTTTCAGACTGTGTGGACAGGCCCTTTCAGAAGAAATGATATTGAAGCTGAAACTTGAATTGTGATGAGGAGCCAGTCAGGTGATTAGTGAGGGAAGAATTCAGGTAGAAGAAACAGTGTATGAGAAGGCCAGGATTCCTGAAACAAAGAAAGAGAGCACCCTTATTTTGTGTATAATGTGGGTCTAAACAGAAAACAGATGGCCCACTAAAACTTAGAATATTTCAATGGGATTTGTTTAGAGAGACAAACTCTAAAGGTGTACACTGGATATAGAGGTCACTTAAAGAACGATGCCAGAACTTGGGTTGAGCAGTAGGGTAGCAATTACTATCCCAAGAACAAAAGTTGCTAGAACTAGGAAGGAGAGGATCATGTAGGGCAGACCTCCTTACGAGAGCAGTGACCTTCAGTCAAGGGACACAGCAAGCTAGATCAAACCTAAAGGAAGGGAGCCAGGAAATAAATTCTGCAGTGTACTATTAGGGCTGGCTCTTCATTGCCTGCACACTATCAAAGGAAAGGGCATAGGAGCCAATTGATTAGTTCATTTAGTTCAGCCTCCCCAAGCAGAGTACAGTGAAAAAGATGGAGAGAGGGTTTGGATATTCATTAGACATTTTGGCAGCTAAATGATCATGCCATGTGTTTAGAACATGCTATAGAATTGGTATTTTATTTCAGGCAAAACAGGGAGCCTTTGAAATGGGGAGCTTATGCTTTGAAATGGGGAGCAGATTGTTGTTAAAGGTTCTGGGATCAATTTCCAATGTTGAGGGTTGATGCAGATTTTTACACACCATCAAGCAAGGTTTTGACACTGCCTGAGTGTCCTACGAGTCAACTCAATTGTGACACCATCTACCAAGAGAGAGCATCAGATCCCACAGGATAAGGGCTGAATCCTACAAGACTGTCCCCCCACCACCAGTTCAGACACCTTTCACAAGTCGAGGTGTTCACCTGTGCCTCTTACCAACCACCTATAGATCCGAGGTTCCAATGACGCCCTCCTTGTGTTTGATTAATTTACTAGAATGGCTCACAGAACTCAGAGAAGCATTTTACTTATGAGATTACTGGTTTATTATAAACAGATATAACTCAGAAACAGCTATATAGAAGAGTTGCTTAGGGCAAGGTATGGGAAAGGGTGTGGAACTTACATGTCCTCTCTAAATGCACCTCTCTTCTCAAATCTCTACAGGCTCATCAACCCAGGCTCATCTTGCCAGAATTTCTTTGGTGAGCTGGTTATATGGGGTGTAAAATTGAATGGGCAGAATATTCATTGGGGAAAGAGGGGTTTGGGGTCATATTTCCAGCTCCAATTTCCCCAGAGGAGCAGGGATTTTTGTCCTTATTTAGTCTTGATAGTAAGTTTCATGGCATCAGTGTATGCTTCTTATCTGCAAGGCTAATTTTATTGTAATAAGGGCATAATGAGCAAAAGGTTACATTTGGACACCTTTCCCCACCTTTCTTTGTCTGCCTTCAGGACCCTTGCCACCTCAAGATATATGGCTTCCTGTCAGTCTGGAGGTTCCTGCTTTTCCGTGTTTGCCCAAGGATGCTTGTTGTTTATAAGATGCGTGGTTTCCTGCCATTTGGCCCATGAACCTCTTTCTCTGCTTATATCTAGCTATCTACCTGTTCTAACACAGGGAACCAGCAAAGGAATCCGTATGTTAGCACTAAGCTAACACTTTTATGGAATTTGTCTCACTTAGATTATAATAATTTTATGAAACAGGTATATTATGAATGAGAATCTGAGAATCAGATCAATCAGCTTGGCTATAAGATAGCTTTGGTTTTTGCCTCACTCCAAAACTAATGCTTTTTCCATGACACCTGGCAGTCTGTCATAAATGACAAATGCTTGTTAAAGTGAAGTCAATATCATTCTTAGAATAGTGATAGACTTAAGGAAAATTTGAATGAGGGAAGTAGTTTTAAGCACCTCTGAATTTATATATCATCTTGTGATGTATAAACTAAATTATAATTAACCTTATTTTCCCTGAAGAGATGATATTTTATCTTTTAAATGGAATTAACTCATGAAACTAAAACACATTTTAAGATAGGGTTTGCCATAGAGTTGCCACAGATTTGTTTTACTACCTAATGGGTGAAAAATTAACTTAGTCCCCAACCTAGATTTATGAAGGGTGTTGGTACTTATTTCGAACAATTTATTCCTAATAACTGAGCATGTAATTTATTAATAGAGACTAGAGAGTAGGTGTTTGAAATGTACAGTTGAAAACATGTCGGCATTTAAACCTCATCACATAAAAATATGAAACCCATTATTTTCTATTAGGATATTAACAATAGAGTTTTAAACATCTTTGGTAATGACTACAGTTTCATAATCAGTCTATTAACGTAGGGTAACTGTAAAGAACTGGAATAAATGTCCTTAATGATCAGTAAGTGCTTCCATTGAGACATCCATATATACTTGGGAGGAGGAAGTGCCTTTCAATTTGTAATAACACAGTGACTATAAAAAGTCCTGAGTGGAAAATTATTAATGAGCATGTGGCTTTGTCTTGATTTGAGGTCTAAGAACAGAAACTTTCATTTGAATTGTAAACTTTACACAGTTGGTAGAATTCCTGGATGTTACATTTTTGTCATATGAAAATCATTTATACATTTTAATGTCATACTTATTTTGTAAGCTAATAGAGGCTAAAAATTTATATAAGGGCATGTAGGTAGGATGCATTTATGTTTGCCTGAACATTACATGACATTAGGTCAAACACACTTACATAGCAGACAATAGTTGAACTACAGAGGAAAACTTGTTCCCATTGACTGCTACATCTTTGTATTAAAGGAGGACGATCAGGAGAATTATTGTTATTTTTTAAAATATTTGTTTGGAAGCATGGATAGAATTTATACTTTAAATTTGTGGTAAAAGCATTTTTAACTACTCATTTTTAAGTTCATAGTAATTTTTTTTCTTGGATTGAAGTTACACTTCGGAAATAACTTCTATGAATCTCTATTAATCTATTCTACCTTCTCTGTGTCAGCCAGTCTTCTAACTCTTGTTGACATAACTTAAAAGAAAACAGATAAAAATCTTCACTTTCAAGAACCTTGCAGAAAATAAAGGATGGTAAATAGAAGCTTATAGCAAATCAAGGGTGGTATATAAAAGAAGTAAATAAGTATATTTTAAGATTGCTGTTATGTTCTAATGTTGCTGTAAAACTGTTAGAAAAAATGTAAGATGATATAGTTGATTAACAGTCAGTAATGTTAAACAATCTAATAATTTAGAATTTAGAATCATGTTTAGTCATGTTGACACAAGTGGAACTTGACATGGATAATGTATAATCCCCAAAATAAATATTACAGAGAAAATAATAAAAACAATGAGATGTTTCCAGAGTGGTGCCAATTAATGAGATATTTTCAAAGGATGTTAATACATTATTGTATGAAGTTTATGAATTACAAATTTCTTATTTCTAAATAAAGTTGATTTTACTAAATAACATTGAGAAAACTAATCTAACTCCACTAAATGGTAATTACGATTTAATTTTTGTCTTTGCCCGAATCAGACTTAAAATATTGGTTTTGGTAGTCAGATGTTGTTGATAGCACTTTTATCAAACTATAGCAGATGTTGAGGAGTTATAACTCTTGGACTAATACTTTGGGACCAAAAGATAATTTACATTTCATTAATGTTTAGTTATCTCAGAACATCTCTATTCCACAAATGACAGATAGATCCAGGAAAAAGTAAAATCTTCTCAAGTCTTAAGCTATTTAAAAACTAGATTTTCTTTGACGTGAAAGTTGCACGTTGTTTTGTTTACCAATGTGTGGTGCAGTGGTTATGGAATGAACTTTAAAATCCTATCCTCTTGGATATGTATTTGCGTACCAGCACTTACCAGTGGTTTAAGAATCTCAAAACTTCATTTTTCTCTCGTATGAGATAACACTATTGCTTATGTCATAGATTTAGGTGAAATTATATGAGATCACCGATGTTAACTTGTAATAACTGTTCTTGGCACAAAATAAGGGTTTAATAAATGCTAGCTATTGTTGTTATCGTTGTTTTATTATTAATATCATAATTATTATAATATAAAACTTTAATTATTGCATGTCATGTATAATATAATTATGATATTTTAATTAATTGATCATAATATAATCATTATATCATAACTTATTTGAAAAAGGCTAAGAAAATAGGAATCCTTTTTCATATGGAATTTATAGAAATGAATTAGTATCAGATTATATTATAAAATAGCATAGAATCCTTTGTCACCTAAAAGGGCTTGTGGATATTAATCTCATCAGAACCTTAGTCAGTCTGTTCTCAGTTGGTTTTGCTGATTAAGCATTACAGTTTCAGCTTCTTCCTCACTTCCTTCCTGAACTCCAAGGTCCTTCAGAACCATGTCTTGCTCGTGGTGGAATTTCCAACATCTAATATATTTCCTCTTGCATGTAAATGAATTCATAAGGAATATATCAAATCTAACAACATTCAAAAATAAAAAAACTTTCTCCTTAATGGTGGATCAAACTTATCATCTTCTTTTATGGAGAGTACCAGTATACTGTAGCTTAACACTTGGGCACAAAAGAAAGAAAATGGTCTGAAGGTAATATTTATTAAAATAGATAGGTGAGTAAAAATGTAAAATTAAGTTTTTACCCAGTGGTGAGAGGAAGAATTTGAAGCATTAAAGCTACTTTAAATATAATTACTTACAATCATTGACATAATTTTAAAAGTCTGAAAAGCACTCTAGAAATTGATTCTTGTCATGTAATAGACTTAACCCAGATTGAAAACAAAAAGTCGATTTCCTCTCTGATTCTCTTTGCTCTTAGCAGAAGGGAGTTATTTTGTTCCCCTATAGTTCCCAATATACTGCTATTAGTATCTACCATATATTAAATTTATACCTACACCACTGACTTTAAACCCTTCCTTAATCAAAACATCCATGACCTCACACATTCATAACAAAAAAGGAGACTGACAAAATGGTTATTATAATGCTTGTGTTTTCTAGTAAAAGCAGTGTAAATCACTGAGCATTAAGGGTTTACAAAACAAACATAGTAAAAAAAGGGAGTTTGGCACAATTCATGGGATGGAAGAAGACACGTTTACCTGCATTTTCACCCTTGTTGTTCACCATCCGCCAGCTTTTTGCCCTCTAGAACAGGGTGCGCCCTCTGAAACATAACTGTGTGCTAGAGAGCACAATGTATGAATGGCTTATTGCAGCAAGGGAAATGAAATGGTAACTATAAAACTAAATTGTAGTCATGAAAAGCAAGTAGATGGAAACTCTTTCCTCTCTGCAGGTTAGAGATAGAAGCACTGCGGGATTCATTTTTCAGATGGAGCAGTCTTTTCTTTCTTTGAATATACTGGGGAAAAATGACTTATTTTCTTTATGTTCTCTTTTGCAAGTATTATTTTTCTTTTCACATATGAGTTTTGGGCCTTTCTGAAACAGAAGTCATTAATTTAAGCTTAAGAGACTCTTGGCCAAGATAGCACTTGAAATGGAAATCACTCTCTTGAAATTTTTCTCCTCTTCAGAAAGTCAGGCCAAGGTGGTTGGTTACTCCTTTTCAGTCGTCTTCATTGACCCCCTTTCCAGTTTTAATCATCTGTTCTTTGTCTTTTCTCTAAACACTTCGGTTACTCTCTAAACACTATTCCTGGGTTACCTATCAATTATTTCTATTTAAATGTTCTCTTAGGGAGAACTCTAAAATCGGGTTCCATTTTCTATCTTTGAGCTTCAGAGCCTCATTTCCAGTTTCCTGCATGTACCACCCTGAATTGATTTTTGCTCACTTCCATACAGGTCCTCTTGCTTCTGCATTCCCAATTGTAATAATATCATCATTTTTACCCATCCAAGCTAAAAACCCTCAATAGAATGCAGGTGTCCTTCTTAACGCTCACACCTTAGCCTATAAATCACCAAATTCTGTAGTTTCTAATGTAGGATTTCTTCCTAACTGGAGCCTTCATTTGCTATAATTTTTGGTCATACATTTATAATTTTTCTCCAGTATTATTGAACAATCCGATAATTGAGCTCCCCGCCACTTTTCTTCAACCAGTACAGATGATGAGTTTGGCATCATTTATCTAATGAAATCCAGTTTGACTCTGTTATTCTTCTGTTAAACTATCTCCACTTGGCTCTGCTAACCTTAGTCTCAAGTCTAAATCTGAACTTTCTCTCTAGCCCCATTTATGACTGTTCCTTACGAGAGATGCCATATCCTCTGCTCCCTGTATAGAAATTTCTCCACATTTTCTGAGCCTGCCACCTCAAGGCCTTTGCCCATGCTTTTCCTTCTACATGAAATACTTTTACTGAAATGCCTGGTAAACTCCTATACATTTTCCAAGACCCAGCATAAATATCACCTCTCCTATGAAGATAGATTTTCCTCACATCCCTCTCATCTTTTATGCTCTATTGTAGAATGTAATACATATATTAAATTTGTATTTATAAATGTCCTCTTAAAAATAATCTTTCTGATGATAGGAATAATGTTTTTATATTCCGTGTACATAATATAATGCCTATTTCATGGTAGGCATCACTTAAATATTAATTGAATGATTGTGTTCTATCACTGCCTTAAATTAAGTTTCTTTAGTTGGAGTGGTTTACACTCTCTCTGATATTATTAGCTGCCTGTTTTAACATATTCCGATTATAAATCCTGTAATTATTAAGCCCTCACCCTTAGCTTTATTCCCGCTCCAAGCTCTAAAGCCAACCTGTCATTAGATTAGGAACATTATAAGGATCTCGAGGTTAACACTATATTGGTCTGGGGTTGAGAGTGACAGGATCTAATATTATTTACTATTATTATAAGCTAGGTACTTTATTAAATATTTTTAGTGCTTACCCAATAATACCATGCTTACAATAATACCATGAAATAATAATATGCTCATTTTACTACTTAAGAAAATGAGAAATTGAGTAAATGGTTCAATTTTATATACTAGTAACAGACAGAGGTGGGAATCAGACTCACATGGTCTGGTAACAAAGGTGCCAATATTACAGACCGTTCAGTACCAATTTAAAATTGTGTCATTGTGGGAGAGTATCGCCCAGTGATGGAGCACATGCTTAGCATGCATAGGGTCCTGCATTCAATCCCCAGTGCTTCCATTAAAATAATAATAATAATAAATAAACCTAATTACCTCCCTCTGCAAAAAAAAAAAAAAATTAAATTGTGTCTTATTTTTTTGTGACTCAATACATAATTGAATTAACTTGGCTCTTGCTTTCTTTCTGGTAACCAGCTTTTATTCTATTTTTGGTCATCTTTTTATAATTAAAATTTATTTGTTGGCAATAAAGGTAGCATTTCCTCCTCTTCTCTGGCATATAATAAATATAGCTACTTATGTGTAGTGATTATTTATACAATGTGTTAATTTAACAGAGACATTGTGTAGAATTTGAGAATGTATTTATTGCTTTTATCATTCTTGGTAATATATAGAGGTAAAAGAGAAAGACTATCCACATTCTGGGATTTCAAACGAAGTTCCAGACTTGGCTTTACTGTTACCAGCAGTTTAACTTGGTTCAGACAGTTTCACCATCTGGAAAAATAATTTTCATGGTTCTCCAAATCCTAAATTATAGTAGAGCTGGAAAGTCTAAATATTTTCTAAAAGTTTGTAGAGAAATCAGGAGGGAAGAAATATCTGAAAAAATCACAATAAAATGCCAACAACGATCATTATAGACATATAATGAAGAAAGTCAAAGATGCTAATATCTGAATAGCATGACCTGTGTTTCAGAAATTAAAAACCTAGGTGGAGAGATGGGACTAATTTTTAAGATACACCTAACAATTTGAAATAGTATATGTAATGTTCTGACACAAGAGCTCAGTAGGACCAGGTGGAAAAAAGAAGCATTTATTTATGAACATAGGGGAAGAGCATTTTAGGCTGGGCCAAAACAAGGAAGAAATTCTGGGAATGAGTAAACCAGCTTGTGTCCTTTTGCCTGAATTTCTTCAAGATGGAACTTTTTTTTTTTAATAAAATAAAGATACTTTAAGAACTTGATTAGAATTAAGCTCCATAGAGGGAAACAAAATATCGTTATACTGATAAGGAGAATTTCAGGCCCATTTTCCAGGGAGATACGGCTTAAACATCACCACAGCAGGCTGCCATGTTAGTGTTCAGCGCTTCGCCAAAGGGAAACACTGTGGGATGTAGCTTCCCAAACACAAGTACTCTGTGTCTAATTCTTGCATTTTCCAGTGTGAAGATTAAATTTTCACTGCTACTAAAATCAAACAAATGAAATTCAGCTTTTTTATCCTCACATGCTCTTATTCCAATAACACCTTTCATTCTCTAATTTTGTCTCTCTTTTTCTTTTATTTTAATTAACCAAATTATAATTACCAGTATTAGAGTATCTAGTTGTAGTGACAGAAGAGAGTTGAAAGCAAGAAATATATAAAATTTAATCTCACTATACAAAATTGTGCAAATGAATGAAAGATTCTACAATAAGAATATTCTTCTTTGAATTTCTAGGTGATTCATATTAAAGTACTGGTTTCAATATTTAACTTATTTTTTACCCTTGAATGCTGTATGTAATTTTAATCCTCAAATATTATATACCCATATAAGAATATCAAAATGTTTAACATTAATTATCAATATCAAAATTAATCTCCTTCAAGAAGTAAAGCTTACCATTAAACACACTAGGTCTATTAATTTAAATTTTCTTTGGAAAGAGGAAAAACCAAAATAATTGTGTATGTATGTTTTATTTTATTCCAGAAACCAAAAGTAAAATAAATGTTTAATTTTGTTTAACAAATGTATGTGAGCTCCTCTTATATAAAGCTTATAGAAGATAGGAAAAATTCATTTTTATTAAAAATTAAGCAAATCACATCACAGGCCAAGAAAATTTGTTTCATAGTTAAATTTTTTAAAAAGTTTAAAATCAACAAATTATATATTATTTTCTATTTTCTGATTATTCAAAATATTGACTTTCTAGTATCTTTCCTAATGAAATAGTGATCAATTTATGAAATGGTTTTATTGAACATAGAAGATAGATAAATGCCTTGAGGAATACTTTCATATACAAATTGTCTTTTTTAAAAATTGATCTGTATAAATTTAAATTTTTTAAAGGCCTCAGAGCTCTTAGAAGAAAACAGTACCATTATTAGTATTGCCTTAGTTTCATCATAACTAAAACCAAAAGGAAAAAAAAAATGCTTCCAAAATATGATTTTACTGTTTCTGTCCTTCACTAAAGTGAATATTATTGTACTTTTTTCTTGTAATAACCTACATTTTATATCTTTATTTCAAATTTTGCATGCCTACTGTTTGTGATTTTTTTAACTTCAATGATTAAATCATTATTGAACAATATTTACTTTTCATGTTCACCTGTATTATTACACAGCAAGATACAATTATATACATATTATATATATTTATATATATAATATGTACATATGTGTGTGTGTGTGTGTGTGTGTAGTTAACCCTTGAACAATGTGGGGATTGGGGTGCCAGCCCCCTCATAGTCAGTACCTTTGCAGTGGGCCCTCCCTACTCACAGTTCCACATCTGCAGATTCCTCCAACAGCTGGTCATGCAGTACTACAGCATTTATTGAAAAAAATTCACATCTAAGTGGACCAGTGCAATACAAACCTGTGTTGTTCAAGGATCAGCTGTAATTTAAAATCTTTCAGTGTTTTAGTTAAGAGGCCTATTTGTGTTTTTTTAAACAGTCTTTTGACAGTTTTTCAGAAACCAGCTGTAGTTTTCTCACTTCTTTGAAGTTATCTGATAGCTACTTTTAATAAAAACATAATCTTCCTTTATACATTGAGAATGTACACGGAATATAATATCCATTCTCTCTTCATTTCTAACTTATACTCTGATCTTATTGTACTTAATTTGGTTTGCCTAGTAAAATAGCTACCTTAACTCAACTTGGTGCATTATTAAAAAAAAAAATGCACATGGTTTGAAGTCAACTGGGTTTGAATCATAGCTCTCTTACTTCACAGTTCAAAGACCTAAAGCAATTTTTAACTGCCATAAATCTCTGATATTTCACCTATAACATGTAGATAACATAATAAGGCTCTGTTAGAATTAAATTGGACAACTAAGAGAAAAATACCACACCAGTTTATTTTGTATATGACAATTCTTATTAAATATTAGTGATATTAATAATTACAGTAGTATTTACCAATTTTATCATAAGTTAGGACAATCTTTTACTAGCACCATTCCCTCCCTCCCCCACAGGAATCAGGACTCATTAGAATTTTGGTATAATAGAGAATTATATTAGCTAGAATTAAATCAAAGCTAGACTGATGAATACAAACAATTTCCATAAAAGTATATAATTTAAATCACTAACATAAATGACTTTTAATAAAATTGGCTCTTACTTGCATATTTTTGACAAAAAAGACATTTAATAAATTTGGCTCCTATTTATGTATTCTTTGTATGTGATAGATCCTGAATTCTACATTATTTGCATAAAATACTGAATTTTAAATTTTGTTTGGCTATTGTATTTCAGTAAATTGATGATATTATATAAGTAGAAATAATACATATATATATATATATATATAATAGTTTTTAAAGCTTTACACAAAATATACAGGTCTTGGAAGAAACACATACTATTCTGCATGTTTCTTTATCACCATATTAAATCTCTTTGCTGACAGCATAAGGGAAATTATAATGATTTAAAGAGTGAATCTTTATCAGTATTTGACAGAGAAGGAAAATGATGATAACATACAAACAGTTATTTATAACAAAATTTAACTTGAAAGTGGCAGTTGCTCAGTATTTGATTTATACATTTATTCTAGGTGGTAGAATAGACTTCCGCAGACTGTTGAGTCCCCTTTTAAGCTGGCTGTTGAGATATGAAAATATACATTTGGATGTACGGTGACTATAGAAATGCAGATGAGGAAATAGCTATGTGGCATGTTTTGCATGTTTTTTTCTTCTGCTCTCACTTGTTTAAAAAGAAGTCCATGATTTCTGGTATTGACTAATTAAATTGTCATTTGATTTTTTTTAATGTTTAGTAATTGACATCAACTAGTTTCTCTTTGCTACTTTATGTCTTACACACACACGCAAGTCTACGCTACCAAAAATCAAAATAAAACACAAACAAATACGATCTAGCTACCTAACTAATAAAGAGAATTCTTGATTTTTGGTTGCCATGCCTTGGTGGAGTTTGATTTAGAACTTTGTTGCAGAGCAGTTTTGGAAATTTGATTTTTTTCCAGTTACTCATGGATATTTCTGGGTTAGGATTAATTTACTCCAACCAAACTTAAGAGAATTCATAATACCACTTCATTAAAGTTCAATAACTTCATCTGAAGAAGTGCTGTTTAGTTCTGCTCTATGCTGTCCATTGTAAGTGTGAATTTGTCTGTAGTTCTGCTCTATGCTGTCCGTTGTAAAAGTGAATTTGTCTGTCACGCACATCAGTATGTTATGTTGCTCAATGATTTTTTTTTTCCTGGTCACATGGGAAAGTAAATTTGTTTGAAATTTCATCCATGTACCTAGATGTTGTTCAGTAGAACTCATTCATTCTAAGTGGAGTGTATGGAAATTTTAAAGATATATTAGGTCACCTTCTCTATTTTTGGTAATACACAATTGTTTTGATGTTGTATTTTCCATTGCTTTATAAAATAACTGGCGAAATGAGACTTTGACATTATCCTTTGAGAAAGTACTTCAGGAACTAAGATAAATGTTTGGTGTGAAGCTGTTTTTTGAGAGTATAATTAAATTTTCCTTTTTTCAAATTGAAATGATTACATCTAGTTATTCTCAGAGTTTATTACCTAAATGAGGAAATACAGAACTTTACTCCGTCAAGAAAAGTGAAAAGGTATTTTTCTCTCAAGCCATTCAAGAGCCCTCAGAGCCAAATTTAGAGTATATATTCTCTTAGTATGTATAAATATCTAAAGCTACAGCTAGAACCTCGTACACATAATTATATAAGTATAACTTATAAATATAACTGTGTGTCCATAACTGTCTATCTACACATATGCACACACAATGAGGAAATACAGAACATAATTTAATCAGGCCATTTAATTATAGTCCTTTATATAATTCTGCTAAAAAGATTAACCAGCTTATTAGTTTTCATTGACTATTAGTGTCAATGAAACTGTTCCCAAATTAATACTCCTATCAAGAAAAAAAACTGAAGTATTGTCAAAAGCAAATACTTTACTTAAATCATACAGTGATTGTCCTCAAAATATATTGTATAATTAACCTTAGTAATAATTGGCTGAAACTCAGTCCCAGTTTAGTCCCTGTTTGTTTATTAGCCATGTAACATCTATGAATTGGTTTTATGTGAGTTGAAATCTTTTCAGAAAAAAATTAGTCTTTCTTTTGTTTTCTTTTGATTTGTTTTTATTTTTTCCAAAGGACCCATAGTAGAAGATGAAAAACATAGATCTATGAAGGAAATGACATTTTCTAAATACTCTTTTCTCCTTGCATAAGCACATTCATTGTTAGTTTGTTAAATTGCCTTGCTTTATAAAGATATAAAGAGCAAGAGAATAAACATGAAGATGTAAAAGAGGGCATCAAAATTATAAAATGTGAGAGAAGGGAGCAAGAAATGTAGATTTTTTTTTTCCATTTTAGGATGTGTTTAAGCCTATGTGACTAGCAGTCTAAAGCAAATAGATATAGTAATGGGTTAACATACGTGAGAAACAGAGTAACCATAAATCAAAAGCATACAATAGAATCACAAAAACCAAAAATCAAAACAATCAAGCCAGAAAAAAGAAAACTATCAAACCACAAAAGGAAAAATAAAAAGAGAAAGAAAGGAACAAAGAAGGAATACAAAATCTACTGGAAAACAAAGTTTAAAATAGCAATAAACTTGTATCTATCAATAATTACTACAAAAGTTAAAGGACTAAATGCTCCAGTAAAAAGAGAGTGGCAGATTGGATAATAAAACAAGAACCTACAATATGCTGCCTGTAAGAGACCCACTTTATGGTGAAGGACACACAGATTGCAAGCGAGGGGATGGAAAAAGATATTTCATGCAAGTAGAAGAGACAGAAAGCAGGAGTAATAATACTCATATCAGACAAAATAGACTTTAAAACAAAGGGCATAAAGAAAGATAAAGAAGGACACTATATAATGATCAAAGGAGCGATACAAGAAGAGGATATTACACGTGTTAACATATATGCACCCAATATAGGAGCACTTAAATATATAAAACAAATACTAACAGACATAAAGGGAGAAATTGGTAGGAGTGCAGTAATAGTCAGAGACTTTTAACTCCCCATTGACATCACTGGATGATCTTCCAGACAGAAAATCAATAAGGTAATGGAGATACTAAATGACACAATAGAACACTTGGACTTGGTTGATATTTTCAGGACATTATAACCCACCAAAAAACCAGAGTATATACTCTTTTCAAGTGCATATGGGTCATCCTCTAGGAAAGATTACATACTCAGATGCAAAAGAAGCCACAATAAATTTAAGAGGATCAAAATTATTCCAAGCATCTTTTCTGACCACGATGGCATGAAACTAGAAGTCAACCACAGGGAAAAAAAAGAGGGAGAAATAAACACGACTGCATGGAGACTAAACATGCTACTAAAAGAAAACAATGGCTCAACAATGAAATCACAAACATTAAATAATACCTGGAGACAAATGACAATGGAAGCACAACCACACAAAATCTATGGGATGCAACAAAAGTAGTCTTAAGAAGGAAGTTCATACTGATACAGACCTTCCTCAAAAAACAAGAATAATCTCAGATAAACAACCTAACTCAGTCTAAAATAATCAGGAAAAGAACAACAAACAAAACCCAAAGTCAGCAGAAGGTAAGAAATAGTAAAGATCAAGGAGGAAATAAATAAATAGAGATTAAAAAAAATGGAAAAGATCAACCAAACAAAGAGCTGTTTTTTTCAAAGAGTAAACAAAATTGACAAACCTCTGCCCAGGCTCACCAAGAAGAAAAGAGAGAGGACACAAACAAAATAAGAAAGGAAAATGGAGAAATTACAACCAACATCACAGAAATACAAAAAAATCATAAAATAATACTATGAACAACTATATGGCAACAAATTGGACAGAAGAAATGGACAAGTTTCTAGAAACATACAGTCCACCAAAACTGAATCAAGAAGAAATAGATCACTTGAAAAGACTGATCACTTGAAGTGAACTATAATCAGTAATAAAAGTCTTCCCTGTAAGCAAAAGTCCAGGACTAAATGGTTTCACTAGGGAATTCTACCAAACATACAAAGAAGAACTTATATCAGTCCTTTTCAAGCTCTTCCAAAAGACCAAAGAGGAGAGAATACTCTCAAACTCATTCTATGAAGCCACCATCACCCTGATACAAAAACCAGAAAAAGACACCACCGAAAAAGAAAATTACAGGCAAGTATCATTGATGAAGATAGATGCAAAAATTCTCAACAAAATATTAGCAAACAGAATCCAACAACAAATAAAAAAGATCATCCAATATGATCAAGTTGGATTCATTCCAGGGACATAAGGATGTTTCAACATATGCAAATCAATCAATGTGATATACCACATCAACAAAGGAAAGGACAAAAATCACATCATCATCTCAATAGATGCAGAAGAAGCATTTGATAAAATTCAACACCCATTTACGATTTTAAAAAGCCTTACTGCACAAGTGGTAGAGCTCATGCATAGCATGCACAAGGTCCTGGGTTCAATCTCCAGTATCTCCTCTAAAAACAAAAAAATCAATTAATGAACCTAATCACCTCCCCCCTCAAAAAAAATTAAAAAATAAAACATAACAAAATTAAAAAAAAACCACCTTACCAAAGTAGGTATAGAGGGAACACATTTCAACAAAATAAAAGCTATTTATGACAAATCCATAGCCAACATAATACTCAACAGTGAAAAGCTGAAAACTTTCTTACTAAAATCTGGAGCAAGACAAGGGTGCCCACTCACACCACTTCTATTCAACATAGTATTGGGAGTCCTCACCATAGCAAACAGACAAGAAGAAGAAATAAAAGGAATCCAAATTTGAAGAGAAGACATAAAATTTGTCACTACAAAACATTGATTAAGGAAATCAAAGATGACTTAAAGAAATGGAAAGATATCCCATGCTCTTGGATTGGAAGAATTAATACAGTTAAAATGGCCATACTGCCCAAAGCAGTCTACAGATTTAATGTGATCCCTATCAAACTGCCCAGAACATTTTTCACAGAACTAGAACAAATAATCCTAAAATTTATATGGAATTATGAAAGACCCACAATTGCCAAAGCAATACTGAAGAAAAAGAACAAAGTTGGAGGAATAACCCTCCCAGACTTCAGGCAGTACTACATAGCTACAGTAATCAAAACAGCATGGTATTGGCATAAAAACAGACATGTGAATAAATGGATCAGAACTGAGAGACCAGAAATAAACCTACAGACTTACAGTCAATTAAGCTTTGACAAAGGAGGCAAGAATGTACAATGGAAAAAACACAGTTTCTTCAGCAAATGGTGTTGGGAAAAGTGGACAGCCACATGTAAATCAGTGAAGTTAGAACATTCTCTCACACCATACACAAAAATAAACTCAAAATGGCTTGAAGACTTAAATATAACACAAAACAGTATAAACCTCCTAGAAGAAAACTTAGGCAAAACATTTTCTGACATAAACCTTAGCCATGTTCTCCTAGGGCAATGGAAATAAAAGCAAAAATAAACAAATGGAACCTAATTAAACTTATAAGCTTTTGCACAGCAAAGGAAACCATAAGCAAAACAAAATGACAGCCTATATGGAATGGGAAAAGATATTTGCTAATGATGCGACTGACAAAGGCTTAATTTCCAGAATATATAAACAGCTCATACAACTTAATAAGAAGAAAACAAACAACCCAATCCAAAAATGGGCAGAAGACTTAAACAAGCAATTCTCCAATGAAGACACACAAATGGCCAAAAGGCACATGAAAAATGCTCAATATTGATAATTATCAGAGAAATGCAAATCAAAATTTCAATGAGGTATCACCTCACACAAATCAAAATGGCCATTATTAAAAAGTTTACAAGCGATAAATGCTGGAGAGGATGTGGAAAAAAGGGAACCCTCCTACAGTGTTGGTAGGAATGTAGTTTGGTGCAGCCATTATGGAAAACAGTATGGAGAGTCCTCAAAAAACTAAAAATAGATTCACTCTATGATCTAGCAGTCCAACTTATGGGCATATCCAGAAGGAACTCTAATTCAAAAAGATACATGCATCCCAATGTTCATAGCAGCACTATATGCAATAACCAAGACGTGGAAGCAACCGAAATGTCCATCAACAGAAGACTGGATAAGGAAGTTGTGGTATATTTAATACAATGGAATACTACTCAGCCATAAAAAAGGATAAAGTAATGTCATTTGCAGCAACATGGATGGACCTGGAGATTATCATTCTAAGTAAAGTAATCCAGAAGGAGAAAGAAAAATACCATATTATATCACTCATATGTGGAATCTTAAAAAAAAAAAGACACAAATGAACTTATTTACAAAACAGAAATAGACTCATAAACATGGAAAACAAGCCCATGGTTACCAGAGAGGGAAGGGAGTGGAAATGGACAAAATTGGAGTTTGAGATTTGCAGATACTAACCACTGTATATAAAAATGGGTAAGTAACAAGTTTATACTGTGTAGCACAGGCAACTATATTCAATATCCTATAGTAACCTACAATGAAAAAGAATATGAAAAGGAATATATGTATGTATATATATGACTGAAACATTATGCTGTTCATCAGGAATTTATACAACATTGTAAACTGACTATACTTTAACAAAAAATAAATACATATGTATTTTTCTTAGAAGAATAAATAAGGCTTATTGCTATGAGGGGGTTTTTTTTGGCAAACCTTATAATTAAGAATAATTGTGCAGATGAAAGTACTTATATGTTTATAACTCAGAAGTCTGCTTATTTATCTTATCTAATTACATAATAATTATTACATGTAATAAGATAAGATAAATAAGAAGACTTCACCCCTTCAGTAGTTGTTTGAGCTCTCTAAAATCTTTCAAAGCAGAACTCTGAGAGTTCATACTTTTCATTTTCACATACCATTTATTTCCCAGCTATTTGATTCTCAAACCTCTACACCTAGCAGGCACACTCCAGCCTTTCTTTAACACAGATTTGGCCTGTTTTGAAACAATTACTCCCACTTGCCATCCTAAACACTTTTTTTTTTTTAATTTCCTTGATTCCATATTTTTCCTCTTTCTTCTGCTCTCCCTCTGACCACTGTACCTCAGTCTACTTTTGTACTCAGTTTCTATCCTGATAGTCTCTTCTACTAAGTCTTTAAAAGTTAGAACTTCTCATGGTTGCCTTCTAATCCAGAGAAGGCAAAAACTTTTCTGTAAAGGGCCAAATAGTAGCTTTTGATCATCTGCTTCTTCCTGACTCCCTCCAAGTGTCTTATCTTTATCTTTGTTCCTGTTGTTTCTGCTCAGGTTAATTTAGATTAATACTCCCAGGAGTTCCTTTTCAGTGTGGGACTTTGTCCTGGAATGGAGCTTTAATTTTGAGATTTCATGCAATCCAGACTACTCCACTACCTTATTGACTTTACCATGGTCTCCTTGTATTCACCCACAAATTTAAGCCTGTGATATTTTCTCTGTGATTAAGTTCCTAATTTTCTAGTTGGCTGACTGTGCTATCCAGAGTTCTCTATTTATGAACTGAGCGTTCAGGGCAGTGAGGAGACTGAAAACCTTACCTCTGCTTCCTCTTCACAATTATTGATACCGTGCAGATTTTGTAGCCATCATTGATTTTACTAATTGGCATATCAGAGTTCATAGTTTGTCCGTGGAATTTGTAGTAGATATCCAGGATTTTTTGCTTTTGCTATCCTGTATTTAATGGAGGAATTTGAGAAGATTCAAAGATTATTCCATTTCTGTGTTTTCCAAATATCCTTCCATAGAAATCATTTGATATACTTATTTTTCAAATCAGAGAGGTTAAGTGTCCTGGGATTCTGGATTCTAGTATTTTGAGGGTATTTTTGTTTATGAATTTATCCATTGATTGATTGACATTCATTTATTATCTACTGTATTCCAGGAATTTGACTAAATGTTTGTGATTCAGGAAATAGAATGTTCCAGATATCATGTAAGGCACTTTAAAAAAGAATATTCCATTTATCCTTTAGAACAACCGAATTTCTATTTTCTGTATCAAAGCTAAACGCAATTATGTTGCTAAAGGTCACAGACAGCTTCAGTACTGAGTCTTTCAATTTATTGTACAATTGAATGAAATACATAGTTCAAATAATCATTTACTCTTTACAGTTGCCACTCTGCTGGGCATGGGGGATAGGATAGTGTGCCAGCCTTTTTCACCATACTCGCTTATTCTCAATACTGAAAACTTCACTAATGAAGGGCCTCATTTTTACTTCTAGTTGGAATTTAAGGCAATATTGGAAGGCTAAAAGGAATAAAAATAATAGCTCTTTCACACACTCACATAGACATATTAAAAATAGATGAGATAATGCTGTTTTAACGTTAGTTCTTACTTTTAGGCTATTCAGAATAGGAATTCAAATCAGATTTCACTGCAAGGAAGAAATGTTAACTGTTCTATAATAGGCGTTGTTATCATGTTACTTTCTACCTTGCTGCTCATCTGAGGTGTATAATTTTCTTTACGTTTAGGCCAGATTAATTTATAGCAGTATTATCAGGCCTTTCTCTAGGCATTTCTACATCTTATGTTACTCTAAAAAGTACCAATTTTGGAAGTATAGCATTTATAAAGTATCCATCATTTTCTATAGTGTTTTTAATTATATTTAATGCCTACTGAAATATCATTTATTTCACACATGCCTAGATTTTTTCTTATTAAAAGTGTCTGCATTAAGTGTTCTCTAATACCTTCCTGCTCAAAACGTCATTCAAGGGACAGTGGGATCCTGCATCACTTGGGGGCTAGAAATGGAGAATTTAGGCTCTACTGAATAGGAATCTGCTTTTAAATAGGACCCTCAAGTTATTCTTATGCTTCCTAAATTTGGGGAAGTTCTTCTCTAGTGTTTTTAGACTCATCAAGTATGGGAAGAAAATAAAGATACATAATGTTAACTACTAAATTCTAAACGATTTATTAAAGGATGATTTTTATATAATCTGCTAATACTTGAACAGACTAAATAGTTATATGAAATTTTTGTTTAGCAATTTAAAAGCCCTGTGTAGTATTTTCCACCTTGTTCAATTTTTTGGTAGAGCTTTGATAGTAGGTGTTAGAGATCATGCTGTGTAACTTTAATGGTAGCAAAGCTCTTTTGTTTTCATGAGAGTACTTTTAAAACTATATTGGTTAGGAATTAAGACAGAGACCTATTAAATAAGGTTGTGCAGTGCTCAACCAAGGGGGCATTGTAGTCCTGCCACACCTACATCTACACTGGCTTATAGCTAGAATATAAGTCACAGGGACCTCTTTTCTCTTTATACATTAGTGTATGGAGCAGTACCAGGCAAGAGAGGACATTTATAAATATCACTGAAAATTCACCTATGCATGTGAAGTTTCACAGATAACATTATAAGATAGGAAGATAGGACACATTTTCAAAAGTCAATCAATGGGAAAAATACTTTGAGTAACATATTTAATATTCAGACATCTTGCTTTCACTTGAGAAAATTTATTTTTTAAAAGAATCCTATTAGGTGGCATTAATCAGATTTTCACAGATGAAGAGATAAAGTAAGATGTCTTGACTATATTTAAAAGTCTTGATTATAATATAATATAAGGCTTATAATATAATATAATATAATATAATATATAACATATGAATTTATATTTTTTTTTACTAACATTTCATTTTTTTAGAAATGCTTTAGATTCCCTCTTCATAGTGGTAAGGGTTTGATAATTAGGATGTCTGTGCCTACTTGCAACTCAGCTGGCAGGATTAAGTGTATTTTATGTAAATGAGAAAACCATACTTATGGCTCATGCCATCTTCATGGCTTGGCCTTCATTATCATCATACTCTGGAGGCAACCAGGGACGTATGTGTGGCAGTTGTGACTTCGATGTGTGTCTCCAGTCTCTAGCTTGACCTTGATTAATCTAGAATGAGGAGAAAGCTGTGACTTAATTGAAAGTATACTGAACCAATAATTGAAGAAATAGGTTTAATTAAACTGATAATTGAAGATCTGGACTAATTCCCAGTTCTGCTACTGATGCTGCTTTGACTTGAGTCTTCTTATTTAATCTCTCTCACCACTGTTTTCTTTTCTATAGAATCAGAAGACTGCTAGCTACCTTAAAATGGCTGTTATACTCATTACATTGTGTTAACTTCATTCGTCGTGTATTGTTTGAGGAGGGCTGATGAGAGCAGAATTCCCCAAGTTCCTGTTGTTGAAAACTGATTTTCTCTACCCTTGATATTTGTTGAGTTTTCTTGTTTGTTGTTTTGCTTTGTATAATAGTTTTGAAAAGTCTGGTGTTACTCTAATTATTTTGCCTTTGTAAATTATTTGCCACTTTCTTTGGATGCTTTAAGGATTTATCTTTGTTTTTGGAATTATTCTGGGTCAGTTTTCCCAGGTGAGCCCTTCTAATGTGTAGATTCAGGTTTTTTTCTTCCTCTGGAAAGTTTTCTTAGTTAATAGTTTTAATTATTGTTTCTGTTCCCTGGGCATCTTGTAATGTATTCTGCATTCTTGAGATAATTTTGTCTTTTTCTTCTGTTTCTTTCCTGAGATCAGTCAACTTTTTTTGTTGTTGTTGTTCCATTTATCCATTTCTTTTTCCACTTTGTTTTTAGATTTTGAATTTCTGATTTAAGGTGCTTTCTTATATCATCAGATTCTTGTTTGAATATATTTAATTCTACATTGTATGTTAACAGTTTTCTTCTGCTTTGTAGTTGCTTTGTGTAAAGGAATTATCTTCAGTTGATATGTGCGAATTTTTTTTTCTTAATTTTCTTCAATAGCTCTGTAAGGACTTCACTTTCCTCTTCTTCATCTTTATCCTATGGGGGTTTTATCTAATATTCATAACTTAATAATTCCCTCTTTTCTCAGTATAAGAAGTCCAGATACTTCATAGGACTTTGTTTTGGTGGGAGGAAGGTTTGTGAATTCTCCAGTTTCATGGTTCACTTTTGTCTTGCAGGACCCCAGTTTTCTCTGTTTCTCTTTCCTTCATTATTGAATTACCAAAAGGTGTTTTTTGCCTTTTTTCTTTCCCATAAATTACGCTTTTCAAAGAGCTCCCCTTTAAATTGTTTCTATCTCTTTAATCATGTCTTTTAAATTGTACCTGTTCCTTTAAAAGACATCTGACCTTTTAAATTGTGCTTTGGTGTCCCTTCCCCGTAGTCCCTGCTCTGATCTGCACAGACGTTTTCCCATTATTTTCATACATAGGGTGGATTTTATCTCTCAAGTGATTGCTGCAAATCACTGTTTGTCTTCCCCACTTTTTCTCAGCCTACATTTGCTTGCTTATGAGTAGGAATGCAGCTGCAGCATGAGGGATGCTCTTGCAGTTTTGCCATTCTCTATCTCCAAGTTATGCTGAAAGAATTTATGCAGAATTTAATTTCTCTTCTGATTCTTTTTTATGTAGAATTGAATTTTTTTTTCATTTTTCCTTATTTGCGGGAGATACCATGGGGGATAAGTGCCTGTATTGTCACCGTAGTCCTCAGCTACCATGGAAGTCTTCTAAAAAGTTTTCAAAGTCTTGTATAAATAGAGTTACATTGTTTTACTGCTTGGTGGCTTTGATTTGCCTTTGCTCAGATTTGTTTCCTTCATAAACTTTAGCTTGAGGGCATTATGTATTATTTTGCAACATGATATACTGTATTTTGTAACAGCCTGGTCGTTGGCTCATTTTAAATCATGTTTTAGCCTGCTCATGAGACAAAATTCATTCACTGATGGATTATTCACTTGTTCTCTAATTGAAATATTTGCAATATCTATCTTATAAAATCTCTGGAGTGTTTTGGTAGAATAGCTCATTTTTCTTCAGAAATAATGAAATAATATCATAATAATTATAGTGTGAGGACCTTGTGGAATGAGTCATTCAGATATAAAATATTTTTAATTTTTTAACTTTAATTTTTGCATGATGTCAATGACTTTGCCTTATAATATTTTTGTAGATGTTGATCAAATGAAAAAAATTTTCTTTACACATAGTTGCTAAATATGTTTTTAGTTGTATGGATATTTCTATCAATGACAAAACCTAGGAAAGAACTGACAACACTGCATAATCAGTAATAACTTTTAAAAACTTAATATTGTATATCTAAACAGTTTCAAAAAAGCATAAACTTTGGTCATGCTATTTGGATAGTGATACTTGGTAGGTTTTTTAGAAATTCTTTAAAATTAAATAATTTAAATAATTAGGAAGCCAAACCTGCTAAGTAATGCAAACTTTGATTTAATATGCATTGCTGACTACACAGATAGTTTAACTAGATGAAATTTTAATTCTCCGAAATTTTATAAACACTTGAAAGATTCACAAGTTAATTATTATAAAAGGAAAAGTTGAAGAATAAGTTAAAGAGTAAGTTATATCTCACATAATATTTATAGGAATGTGAGATTAAGTAATTAGAAGAAAAATACTGTGATTTTTTGCAGGGACTGATGAATGGCTAAAAGAATTGAAATAGATTTGAGATTTTATTTGAATCAAAACCTCAGAAATATTCGATTATATTTAGGTGCTGAAGTAGTGTTTCAATTAGTTTATCCAGTGCCATTATTTAATTTTGGTTCAGTGTGAATCATCCTTGGAATGTATGATCTTAATAAAACATACACATGTTGGATACATAAAGGTATTCAAAATGTCAAATTCTTTCTTCCATCCCAAAATCCTTTCTCATCTTCATTTTCACCATCCTAGTCCCATCACCTCTTCTCATGAAGAGTTTCCCTTGTTGGATAGCAAGATCCACTCTTGCCTAGGTCCCACGCTGCAGCCACGGTGATCTTTATGGCATGAAATGCGGCATGCACATATGGTCATACTGTGGCTTTCTCATCCCCAACCCTCCCCCATACATTTAAGGCACATCAGTGTCCTCTCATTGCTCACTCTGTGGAGATCAAAACCTTCACCTCTCTTGCCAGGCTCCCTGTGAGCTTTCTTCTCCCTTTCACTTGAGGCAGATTTTGTAGCATTCTCACTCTCATAATATGTGCTGCAGTCACATCAGTGTTCTTTAGTTTCCGCAAATGGGCCCTGCACCTTCTGGCCACAAGGCCCTTGCACACCACGCTTTTGTTGCTTGGGAGAACCCATCCTGTCTTGTGTGTTAATTTTTTAACTTTAATGTGTGTGTGTGTGTGTGTGTGTATGTAGTGGGGGACTCTTAACTTCTCTTCACTCAAATTTCTTAATGTTTATTATTTACTGTCTGCCTCCTCGGGATGCCAGAGATTCTGTAATAGTGGGCTCACAAATCAAATCAGACCCTCCTGTTAATTAAGAAACATATTAGTATATCACACATTTGTTACAAATATTTAGATTGCTATTTTGCAATATAATGGTTTTATTTTATGCATCTAGGTATTTTACTTTGCGTTTTAAAAAACCTAATTCTAAAAAGGGGCCACACAAAACTAACAAGGGGGTGCAGGGCACAAAAATGTTTAAGAACCCCTTCCCTAGAATATAACCCTCAGGAAGGCAGAGGCTCACTGATTTAGCCTAAATGCCCAGAACATTCTCTGGAACATAGTAGGCTCTCAACACACATGTGCTAACTGAAGTCATGGCGATTCAACTTAGATTCCTATGGCAATGTCTGTGACTTCTTGACATAGTCATATACCCCGTCATGAGCTCTCATAGAACTAGGCACTGCTCATCTTTAGCTCCTGTTGCAATTTCTCTTTACATTTTTTTAAAACTATAATTCAGTTGTCATCCTTACTAGAATAAATACTCTAAGTGAGTAGGGACCAGTGTTCCACTGCATGTGTTTCCTTCACTCCACATAGAGCTGAGCAAATAAATTTTTGCAGAATGAACTATATTTTAGACAGATCCAAAATAAGTATGACCTACTTTCTGTCCCAAAGTTCTGTGGAAACTATGAGAGCTGTAACATAATTGTAATGACAAAGAGCAATAACCCCAACAAACAATCATTCAACTAACCAGCCAAATAAATAAAACCCACAAGAAGGTAAGAATCAAAGTTATAGGAATCAAAGTTAGGGGTGTAGAAGTCAGTGTGTGGTTTACGTAAGAAGGGGTAATTTACCCGTATTTTGAAGAAGAGATAGGACTTCCAAGTCATGTATGGATAGATCCTTATATTCTAGGGAAAGGGAAGAACAGCAGAAGCATGGAAATGGGAGGAAGCAGGGCAATTTCAGACATTGACCATGGGTTATGTACAAGGATAGAGTGAATTACTCTATGCAGGTAGATTTTGGCGAGGTTCAGAATAAACCTGGATGCTAAGAAAAGGTTTTGGATTTAGTTGACTCTGTACTGCTCTACTGATAATTTTTTGAAAGTAAAATATTCAAAGCTAAACATTGGGAAGATCCAACTTAATGTAGAAAATTAATATTGTGAAATACGTTTTCTTGATAAGTATAAAATGTGTTTTACAGATTCACAAGATTTTCTAAATGGAACAACTATTTTTTTTATATTTATCTATTTTTATAAAGGCTTTTTTTTTTTCTTTTAACTTCTGAGAGGAAAGGTCTCTGTTGTTGCTCATACTGAGTGGATAATGGGGTTAACGCTAACTTACCTCCAAAGGAAGGTCAACATGCCTGTTCCAAAGCATTATTTCAAAAGCCATAATACACAACAGCAGAGCTCATGCTTGCAAATTATTTCATTTCTATGCAGTTAAAATCTTACTGACATGAGAGAAGATTCCCATGGTGAAAAAAACAAAGGAAGCCATTTCTGCAGGCTTTAATTAGGCTATTAGTTTTCATTCACTCTTGTCATGGGAATGCACTTACCATATTGCAGTCCCTCAAAACTACGGATATCAAGAACATTCCAATATTCCTTAAAATCCTTTGAAAAGTGATGAATAAACAAGAATGCAATGTGACAATAGAATTATAATAACATCAGTATTTTCTCATTCCAATATTACTGTTCAGTTATAACCCTCTTTATTCCATGCCAAAAATATTTTAAGTGGTATATTTTTATTTATCACTACATTAAGATGTATGTATAGATGAGGTTACAGGACAGATAGCAGCATTTAGAAGCTTTCAGAGCTTATGGGGTTTCAGACAGACCTGGGTCCCAGCACCTACTCTAAACTTTAGGCAAACTGTGTAACTATCACAAGTCTTAGTTTCCATAATATGAAATAGAAACAACAATAATTGGGATTACTGTAAGAGTTACTTGACATAATGCATGCATAACCCAGTGGCTGACATTTTAGGTAGTAATCAATAAACGTTTGTTGTTTCATGATTAAAATATGATCGTCCATGATAGAGATTAAAAATGAAATACTCTTTCCCCAACTTTCTGAAACTCTTTACTTCAATTTTTCACTAGGCCCACTACTTGAAATTCTACCGTTTATGAGTCATTGGGTTAGAAAAATCTCTTTGCCACTGTAACCATGGGAGAGGCATAGATATCGGCCATTCACTTCTTTCATGCTGGTGTGAAACTGTGGTTAGGGAAGTGAGGAGGCAGATGGAGAGGGTGAAAAGAAGTTAATTTGAAGAAAAGGACTTTAAAATTGTTGAGTGTCAAAGCAGGAAATCCAAGAGCATTGTGTGTAAAATGAAGAAATTAAAGAAAATCTGAGAATGAAAGTGAGAGGAAACAGTGAGGAGAGCCCTCTCTCCACTGCATGTTAATAGTCTAACTTTGGTTAAGTCAGTTTTCTTATTCTTAGTTTCTCTGCCTTTCTCATGGGACACTGGGAAACCATCAAGAGCATGAGCTGAAGATTCCGATTGCTTGATTCCAAATCCTATCTCAAACCCTGTAAACTGTCTCATCTGCAGCAAGTTACTTAACACTATGAATGTGAATTTATTAATCTGTAAAATGGTGACAGTAAGTAGTACCTAATTCAAAAGGATTATATAAATTTGGTTTAAAATGCTATGATTTTATACAAATACAGTTTTTTTTTCCAAACTAGTCCTGCTTTTTACATTGTTAGATACAAATAGATGGTTTTATGTTACCCTCATACCGCAATTCCTTTCCCTGGAAATGGGCTATTATATATTCAACAATAATATTATTTATCTAATATGCATATTCTGAAACTTGTTATTTAAGTTTTTCATCTGATACCATTTATTTGAAGGAAATTTGGAAAGCAGATATTCTTTTAGTTCATTTTTTTCTTTGTATAATTTTGTGAGGTTGCAAAATCTGTAAATAATAAGGAGACAGTGCTCCCTTAGTGATATTCTCCTACAACTCGGTATCTCACTATATTTTGCAACTATTTGCTTAAAACATTGATTAATCCTGAAAGAACTATCCAGAGAGACACCTAAGATTCAAAAGCACAAAATTTCAGAAAGCCTTTTGATGGGAGTTCGAGTTATCTGTTCAAATTGGAAAAAAAAAAGAAATAGTCATCAAAGTGACCAAGGGTTATATAGCTTCAGATTTCTCTTTGTTACCTAGTGACACTGTCTAAGATGGACTGTCAGATTGCATTAGGTTCACTGGTACACTCTGTAGTTTAGATGCAAACGGAGCTTTCACTCAGCAGGAGCAAAGTGAGAAGTGCACTTATTCTGGTCAGGCTCAGAGATGTTATTTTTTTCCTGTCGTTGCTATGGGATAACAATTGCAACAATTGTAATAAAAAAGCTATCAAGCTAAGCTGCGTGCACCATAATAAAGCTGTTTTGATGCAAATAAGACTCAGTCACTTAGGGTTCTCAGTTGTGCCAAACTGTGGTAAGGAACTCTATAAATCAAATCAGGACTGAATTGCAAATGTATATGCTAGATAGAAAAGGGGGAAGATTTCATATTTTAGTAGGCCAGTGGTTACTTGCATAACTATAAAGATTATTAAAATATTTACTGAAAAATGTATAAATGTTGTTAATATTTTTAAAAAGGCCAGTTTTCAACATCACAGGAGTCTTAAGGGAGTTTTTCTTAAAACAGTGTTGTGAGGCAGGTGAGCCTGTGTTGTCATATTTGGAGTAGTGTATTTTCCTAGCACATGTAAACAAATCCCTGAAAATAGCTTTAAAAAAAAACAAAAAACTTCGTGTTTGACATTGGGTTGGTCTGAAGAGGAGAAAAAGGAATTTATTAAAATTGTCTACTATTTTTAAAAATTATACTTTTACATTATACATACTGACATTTACTTCAGAATTCTTACTTTTAAAATTTTGATTTATGGAAATATTGGCATTGGGCCTTTTTGTTTACCTAATTGACATTTGCTGGTAGTACCTGTCTGTCATCATAAAGAATTACAGACTGAATAGATTTCATACTAGGAATTCAAATACAGTTGCCCACGTTTCATATTATTGAGTCATTTATTTACATTCCCTCAGTGGTTGTTGAATAGAAATTATAATGTCTATAAATAGACCTTTCGTGGAGCTGAAAGATCAGATACCAACCTAAAACACACCAGGTTACTATGAAAATCTTAACCATGTGTATCTAAGTCTCCTCTCATCACTGCTAGGTGCCATTTGAGAATAAGTCTTTCCTGTTTCAGAAGACACTAAATATGTAAATGAGCACTAGAGCCTGAATTTGTAAAGCAGTCATACTGTGCTAGACTGTAGTCATAAATGTTTCTAGATGGAAATTAGATGGGGAAAATTTAGCAGCCAATGCAGATAAGCATTTAAAAATCTTATGGGCAGTTGTTTTTTTGTTTTTTAATTAAGTCTGAAGAGAGTGCACAGGATGTCACACAGTAAATAGGTGCTATCACCTTAAGTTACCAGTCACCCCATGACAGAGTCAGTAGGAACAGTGCTACAGACCTTCACAGCACAAAATGAAATTGCTTATCAGGCGTGGAGTGAAATGTTTCTCTGTCTCACAAGAATGTCTGATATATGCTTCTTTAACTCAACCTGCAGGACCCTTCACTGCATTTTAAAGATAGTATCTCATGTAACTGAAATCATTTCCAAACTGGCCACTAGCTCACTCTTAGAATGGATTTTTTCAGTTAATAAATCTTTCTGAAGGTGAGTGATGAATAATTGGTTACATATTGTTAGGATTAGTGTTAAACCACTAAGCTGAAAATTGTGAAAGGGTCTGATATTTCACCCTGAACTCAAACTAATGAGTTAGCTTGTCATAGTTTAATAGATATTGGCAAAAAATTGAGGCATCTGGTTTAGAGACAAAAGAATTTATTACTTATAGCAAAACAGCATCCAGAGTATCACTGCAATGTTGTTCCCTGTGCCCAGTTCCCACAGGCCGACATGATGAGGGCCAGGTGACATCTGTACATGTGGTGAGGGTGTATTTCCAAAGCAGAACCCTGAGTTTAGTGATTTTTTTCTATAAAAGAAGTTTATAGCAAACTGGTCCATACTCTTTCCTGGAGAAAGCACTGTCTTTATCAACCTGTGCCAAGTTAGGGAATAATCACAAGACCATCCTTAATTCTGACATCAATTACCTTCCCACCATCACAGAACTAGCTTCAGTTCTGATAATCCACTGCATGGACTCAAGAACCCACTGAAAGCTATTATACTCAAGGTCATGGTTTATTACAATGAAGGAATACAGATTAATACCAGCCAAGGGAAGATGCATGTGACAGGGTTCAGGAAAGTTCTGAGTGGAGCTTTTCATTGTCCTCTCTCAGTGGACTTATGGACAGAACTGTCTTCCCAGCAACTCTGTATGACAGTATGGACAGAGAGTTGCCAAGCCAGAGAATCACACCTAAGCTTTGGTGTCCAGAGTTTTTATTGAGGCTCTGTTACTTAAGCATGATTGTTCACACACATGGCCAGTCTGCTCCCAGCCGCTCCAGAGGGCAAGTTAATACTCTCTGACCTAGTGTTCCAGTCCCAAATCACATCTGGTGTGCCTGGCTCCCACCCAAACTCCTATTATTAGACTATCCAAGGAACGCAGACAAAGACACTTTTATCAAGCATGACATTCCAAGAGCTTAGTGATTACCTTACAGACACCAAGGGCAAAATTAAATTTAGGCAAAGTTAAATTCTTTACTATATACCCTAGAAAGTAAGCAAGTCTCACTCAGGATGAGAAGAAAGGTATCTTTCCATCTCTCCAGAGTTGTGTGTTATACAAACTAGTCCTGGAGTAAATTTGCTATGAATGCCTAGATTTGTAGATTCATGGAGAATAGTCTGCCAACAGTTGGCATTACTTTGCATTTGATAAAATTTTTCTTTTCAGATTTCTATTCCTGGAATTCCCTTCAGGTGAACTATAGCCCTTCTTTCAATATTGTATTTATTAGATCTGCAGAAAATGATCAACCTACTTCTTTAACCTCTATGATTGGTAATAGAAAAAATCTTTCTGCATTGGGAGGGCTTCTTACATTCCATAAACAAAGAGATAGAGCTTGAGCAATCTTTGGGAGGCTTTCAAAGGAAAGAGAAATCACAGATTACCTGGAGGTGATAACAATGGGTCTCTTCATGAGATGGCATTATTGGGATTTGTTTCTACTTTTCCCCTAAAACAATGTGATTCTCAATGAATATAGAATTGACAAAACCTACCCATGATTTAGAATTTAAGGAGTGATTTTCATGTGCTCCTGAACATGCTATTCTATTTTTGACAGTGACACATGTACCCAGGAGAAGACAGGTACTCCTCCTTGCCTTCAGATGCCCATGCCTATCAAACCCTATCCCTCATTCCTATTAATACACTTACATCGTTACCAATGACTTTTGGTCCACAAACTTCATTTTCCCTTTAAGTACTCCCATTGATCCAAAAGGGTAAATCATCTGATGCACCTTTTTATATATTTGTCTCAAGCATGAATACCTTTCCTTGATATGCTGTAGTAAAGGTTGAAACATTTAAAAGTATTTTTCTAAACATAATGACAGCTTTTCCAAACTAGTTTCACTAAAACATGACTCCCTTAAAATATAAGTTCACTGTCAAATACATTTGGAAAGTTCTGTGAACAGTTTTTTCCTCCAGGGAAATTCAAAATACACATTATGCATAAAAGGCTATAACAAAATCCTCAGCAAAACCTAGATGGGAGAATAATAGGTAAATAAATATAGAGTACAACATGCAAATACATGTTTTCCTATAAGATACAGTTTGCCCACAATGGCATCAGATTCGAGTTTCAAGGGCTGCCTTTCATGGGAAAGCCTTGGTGCTCAGAGGCATTGGCTAAACTAGTATGACTCCATAAGATTCAGACCCAAGAAAGTGAAGCTCACAGAAAGATGTTATTTCCTCTCTGGTTTACTTGATTCTTTGCTTCTAACTTCTTGTTCTTCCTTATGGTTACCAGTATAAATGGGCCTGTTAGGGCAGAGTAAGTTCATGCACAGTCTGTGGCTTTGCTCTGACTCCAGTAGGACGCCAAATTCAACGTAACACAATGCCTCCTTAATTCTTACATAAAATGCAGTAACCAGAGCCAGGGATAAGGTGGTGGAGACATTTATTAACTGATTATTATAATTTGTTATTTAATTCGTTTTTCTTAGTTATAGCTAAGAAATGTGTAACTCAGTGATCAGGGGATTTTTCTGCCCTGAATAGTGACTGGATCAATTGTTTCTTTTCTCGATGTGCCTTAGTATTCTACTGTTGTATGTATAAAGCATAGTATACATATATTCATACTTCCTATAAAAGATTTTTTTTTTTTGGTGAAAACAGTGTTTTTCAAAATTTTATTTTCTTTGAGAGCTTTGTGTCCCCTAGCTACAAAAGTCCTCCACTTGAGGAAACTGAAATTCCTGAGAAGACTTAGAGGTTGTATTTAAAAATATACTATGTTATGTCAATTTATAGTCATTCTTGTTCAGGTTTATCTTGTTTTTAATTCATTTTTTTAGGCTATGTTTTACTTTTTATTGGCTGTAGCACACTGGATTTGATTTTCAAGTCTTTCTAAAGCCTAATTTATAAACCCAGTGTTTCATATGTGTATATTGCCTACTTAAGGCTGTCAGAATTTAATTGAGCATGAGCTTTAATGGATTTTCAGGAAGAATTATCAAAACGTTTGATCTACATTTCAAACTTGAAAGGTCAGAAAGATAAAGCATACGTTTGGAGATAAATTTATATGAGATAAGTTTTGGAGAAATTAATTTCATGGTATTTATGGCTTATTCGGTGACATTTTGACTATTCCTATTGTTAAGCAATGCCAGTAGAGGTCTACAGTGTGATACCATTTTATTACACAACATGCAAGGCAGTTGTATATTTTTAAAGTTTATTTGATTGCTTTATTTTGAAAGTGTTCCTATTATGGTTATTTAATTCTGTATTTCAGAATAAAATGCCGTTTTCTTCACAATTTGTGTCCAGGAAAACTGCATTGTTATTTTCCATTGCCAGAGAGAAAGGTGTTGCATGAACATGCTCATACCTCTTCACTTTTATTTTTGTATTGACATTTTATTTTTGGTCTCGTGGTCTAATTTCTCCTACCTGCACTGTCTTATGTACGAAGTAAAGTCAAGCACACATCATTCGTGAAAAATAGGAAAAAATGGAAACATACTTTATGTCTTAACGTGTTCAAAAAAATTTAGAACTTTACAATTGTGGATTAGAGAAAGCATTCAGAAAATAAGGACATTCAAAGGAAAATATTCCAGTTCTTTCTCCCAGATATGTCTGCTGAATATTATCAGATATGCTTTCACTGATCTTAATTTAGAAAATGATTTCACATTAAAGATGACTTGCTAGACATAAGACAATTTGATTCTAAATTTTATGTGGCTCTGCAAATTGACTTTAATTCAGAGGAAAATTATTTTTTAAAGGTCCACTGTATGCCATTTGATTTATCTAACAGTGGTAAAATATGCCTCCTTGGTGTTTTATTAGAAATCTATGTTTGTTAAGTTGTTCTTTGTTAAATACATCCTTGGATAAATCAGGTCATTTCCTAGAAAACTCGTAATTTGTATTTTAGCTAAAATTGAGCTTTAATGAACTAAAGAACAAGGTTCATGTTAGCATTTAGTGTATATCCCCATGTCTCTGGAAATAGGGAAAAGACAAGGGAAGTCACTGTGGGGTGCAATTTGTATTACAGGCTAGAGAGCATCTCGTAATGGTCATAAAGAGAACTTTTTAAGAAGCCTAATTTTTCATTTCTCATAGGACAGTCCCTGGTAGAGCACGTGACTCAAGCAGCTAAAGGAAAAGTAAGGTGGGTTGGACTCTCAGCAGTCTTACTCCCCACCGCAAGCTCAGGTACAACAGCCTCTCCCAGTCAGCCCTTTAAAGTGTCCCTTACCAGTGCACCACTCATTCTCCAGCCCCAAATTTCACCTTTTAGTTCCCACCTCTCTGTCACAGGTGATTCTGTGAGATAATAATGCAGACACACAAGCCTCTCACCTAGTACAAGCACACAGAGCTGTTATTTTCACCAACAATTTCAAAGGACAGAAAGAAAGAGGAGCTTGGCCCCTGGTAAGAGGACCTGGGACGGATGACTCTGAGAGGGGCTAGCATACAGGAAAGCCAAATATCATGAAAGGTTCCCTGAAGTTCTGAGATTTTAGGTCCTTGGATTTTAGGGTAACAACCTAACATGACTTACGCTGTCATGGACAGTGGGAACTAGGAAACTCCCCTTCGTACTGGTGTCATGATAAATGGAATAGATTAAGAAAAAAGTTATGTGATTGACATTATTTAAAGGTATGTCCTTGTATTTTCTTCCTCAGTAAATGCTCATCCTGGGGTGTTTTCAAACTTCAATATGCAAAAAAGGTCATCGGGGAAGGAGAGTGAGCAAGAATCTTTACTATGCAGATTTCTGAGCCTTGTTCTTGAATTCTGAATCAAGATTGAATTGGTCTAATCTAGAAAACAACAGTTTGTTTGCCAAATAGAGAGAAACTCTGAATCCAATTCCAGCAGCCCTTGCAACACACTTTATGAAGCATGACCCCTGTCGACATCCATTATAAGATATATAGTATGCGTTGCACACCTATAAAAATGTGGGCATTGTTCATGGATCACACGCTGGTGTTGTCTTCACTGCATTCATTCCTGTAATGCTTTATTCAATAAATATTAGCTGGCCAATGATACAGCAAGACGTGGTATATACTCACCAATTACCTGCATCTTAATATATCATTCTCTAAGTGTTTCCTAAATGTCTACAATACAGAGGGATATACAATGAAACTTCTCATTCCATAAACTTTGTCAATTAAGAGAATTGTCACATACAGAAATAATCATAATAAAACATAAATAAGTGCCATAAAAGAAGTCAAGATACAAGGAGATCACTTTCAGCTTGGGGCAGGCATGAAAATGGTGTATTTCAGAAAAGCATTCATGATACTTTTGAAATTTGAGTTAGACTATGAAACATAGTTAGAACTTGATACACTGAGCTTAGGGAGAAGGCATTGGTAGATGGTGGGGAAGTGTAGGGTAAGCATGGAGAACCCCATATTGGACGTAGAATGACTTTGGATACTGCCCAGGACAAGTAAGTAGCAATACAGTTGAAAAGAAAAGTGAGAGAGGGACTTCAGCTAAAAGGCCCCTTTGAATGCTAAATGAAGATTATTATCCTCATTGAAGAGATAAGGAAATGCTGCTAAGGATTAGGGGTGGGGGTGGTATTTCAGGATGATGTTTTATATGTGTGTGCAATGGATTGAAAAGGAAGAGACTGGTGTTAAGGAGACTGTTGAGACTAGTAAAAGGTAAAATTACCTTAATTTAAATAAAGGAAAAATAATATGAGGAAGATTTGTACAAGAAGATTCAATAAGTTTGGGGAACTACTGGACACAGGGGAGAGGGAGGATGAAAAGCTGTCTCCAGAATTTCAAAGCTACGTCACTAAGAGGAGTGGTGACACCAACAAAAATAAGTTTACTGCATCGTTATCCAAACTATCTTATTAGATTTCTTTGTAAGGATTTAGATTTCTCTTTTTTTGAGTGCTTAATTATTCTCACATTTTGGAATTTGGAAAGTATGGTTTGGATATCTGGGGATGAGTAGCCAGTGAGGAATTGAGGAAAGGAAGGGGTATTTATAAGGAAGAGATACTTAATGTGTCTTCCTTTTGCCTAGTGTGTGCTAAATGCATACACACACGTGTATATATATATGACTATATAGCATACTCAAAGTTAAGTAATCTTTACCTTTAAAGTAGTTATTTACTGAAGGTGAGAATTTCTTAAGAGGGAAAAAATAACTTGCAAAGTTATTTGATCCTTCATAAAATTTAATTTTTTATTTAGTTACTAATCCTATTATTTCCTTTTTTTTTTTTGAGGTTCTGTAATATTCTGATTTATTTATCCAAATACTTCCAAGAAACTTTTATGCAAATGAACTTTTCATTCATTTACATTTTTTTCAAAATTTCATCTTCCAATTCCTTTAAGCTACCACAAATTAATCTATAAAACTCAATTATTCAGACAAAAAAAAAGTTTTGTGAAAGGAACTGAAATAGAAAAGGATGACATTGCAGTTGACACAAAAGAGCAGTTATTCTTCAATGTATCTACAAAATGAAAAGCAAGGGGGAGAGAGAAAACTAACATCCAAACACTTAAAAAGAAGTAAATTCACTTGGTATCTCAACATAAAGGGTTTAGGGCTTGCGGGGTGGTGGCTGTTGTCATAGTCGAAAGCCACTTCATAATGATTGCTAACATCTTTCTGGTTGCAAATAGTATCTGAATATTGTTATATAAAACACCTATGATGAGCTGGTTTGTCTGTAGATTTTTAAAACATATTCTTTAATATGTTTTGTACCTTTGGGGAAAGGGTTAGTTAAGTAGAGGACTTCAAAAGCATTCATAGAGTACATATATACCCTTGAGAATTAAGAAAAAGGCAACCAAGAGTAAGCTGACATTTTAGTATTGCAGAGGTTGTCTTTTCTTTTTTTAAGCCAGCTGGGAATTCCTCAGTGCCTTAGTTTCCTAGAGCTGCTATACCAAAGTTCTACAAAGTGGGTGACTTTAAACAACAGAACTTTATTCTTGCACAGTTCTGGAGACTGCAAGTCCAAAAAAAAAAAGATGTCAGCAGAGTTGGTTCCTTCTGAGGGCTCTGAGGGAGAATCTGTTTCATGCTTCTCTTTACTTCCGGTGATAGCTAGATTCACCATTCCAGCCTCTGCCACTGTCTTCACATGGCAATTTCCTTGTGTCTCTGTGCCTTCACATGGTCATCTTCTTATAAAGACACCAGTTGTATTGGATTAGGGGCCCACTCTAATATGACCTCATCTTGACTAAGTGTATATTTGCAACGGCTGTTATTTCTCAGTTAGGTCACTTTCTGATATTCTAGGGGTTAGGACATCAACATATCCTTTGGGACAATGCAAATCAACCCGTAACAGTGTATCTGTACTAGTCAGGGTTTTCCAGAGAAAGAGAACCAATAGGAAATATAGAAAGATAGGTAGGTAGGTAGGTAGGTAGGTAGGAAGGAGATAGATAGATAGATAGACAGACAGACAGACAGACAGACACAGACTGAGGATTTGGCTTACACAATATTGGGGGCTGGCAAATCCAAAATCTATAGTGCAGGCTGGGAGACTGAAAACTCAAGCAGGATTTCTATGTCATAGTCTTGAGGCAGAATTCCTTTTTCACTGGGAAACCTCAGTTTTTGCTCTTAAGAATGGGACCCACACCAATTATCAAAAGAAATCTACTTAAAGTCTACTAATTGGAATTATTAATCACATCTGCAGAATACCTTCACAGTAACATCTAGACTCTTATTGGATCAAACTGGGCACCATAGCCTAGCCAAGTTGACACATAAAATTAACCATCACACTGAGGAAAAAAGGAGATAAAAATTATGAAATAAAAAGAAGGGAGAATGTATGTACTTAAAAATCTCTTTGGGCATAAGGATTTGCTGGTTTTACATTTGGCTATTTTAATAATGCTATTTATTGCCTAATATTTAGGTGAGGGTCTCCAAATATGAAATGTAATCTGTTATCATCATTCTGGATATTTTTACTCTTGAGTCTGTTTTATCAACACATGAAATATTTTTTTCCTGATCATCTTCGTCAGAAGTCAGACCGTCTCTCTTTCCTATATTCTACCTAGAATTGTACTTCTAAGAAATATATGTAGTCTTTCAACACATTTTACATTATTTTAATACTGACGAAGTAAAATTTATACCATAATTAAAATTCAACATATAGTAGTTATTTAATATATAAATACTTAAATATATATTTATTTAGTATCCTAGAATTTTAATCACCTGCTATATTTTTTTAATTCCAGAAGTGAAGTTTTAGACAAAGATGTGTGATGATAGAATGCTCCCCATTTATCTCCCCTTTGCTCTTAGTGTATAGTCCAAATCTCTTAACGTGTCTGTGTTTGGTAAGAACCAGGAAGATTTGGTTCCTGTTTTCCATTCAAGCGTCCTTTTTCACTTTCTATTTTGTACTCCAGCTTCACTGAACTTCTGTTTGTTCTTTGAAAATGACTTTTGTCCTTGCATCCAGGCTAAAAACTCACTTTTGTTTTAGCCACAGTACTTTTTTTCTATGCAGCCTCTCTCCTCCCACCTTTTACTTGGTACCTAAGCATTTTTTATTTCTCAATAAGTCTCCCGTGCATCCTTTAGACTTTACTTCCTTTGGAGAGCCTTATGAATATTCCCCAAATTTATTAGGTACCCCGACCTCTATATTCAAAGTATCTTGTACTTTTTTTTTTCGTTGACCACTTTCTAATATGTAAATTGCCTATTTCCTTGCATCTCATCTTCACTGGACTCTAAGCATTATAAGAATAGAGATTATGTCTCTCCTATTTACTCTTACATACTCAGCATCTAAACACGCTGCAGGTATATGTTAGTGGCTTAATGTTAAATGAATTAATTGATATATTAGCTTATTGTAGTTAACTAATATAGCAAATAGTAGACCTGTATTCTAAACAAATATTCCATAAAGTTGAAGTATAAAATATTAAGTGTAAAAATAGGATATTAATTTGAATAACAATTTTAAACAATTTGTAGCAAGGAATGTGCTTTAAACCATACTATATGATTAGCTTCTTTATAGCTCTTTGCATGCTAGACATGTAGGAATTTTTTATACCTCTGATTTAATGATAATATCAAAGTATACGATGAGATTATTCCTTTATTTTTAATATTAAGATAATTGACCTGAGCTCTTTTTGTATTTCGCTTGAAGTATAATCTCTGAATCAGAGTGTTAACTCTCCACAATATGTGAGTGGTCCCTAAATTAGCACTTTTTAAAAAAATATAGTTTTAATCAAATACTGTACTGTTTGTGTGATAAACTTTCTTATTTAAAATGTTAATTGAATTGTGTTTCTAATCACAAAATATTTGTGAATTTCAAACATTTATAAAATGAAAAGAAACTAATAAATAATAGCTTTAAAAATAAAAGTATAAATGCAAACGAAGTTGATTAGAATTACTATTAGATATGTTTTCTGGTGCTCATTTTAAATAATTAAATATATACTATGGCTATAATGCATTAGAACTATTAACAAAGCACCGTGAGGTGACAGGTCCTGAGTCTTGCTAATCATCCATCAGGGCTCATAAGTGCTCAGTAACATTTACTAGGGAAGAAAGACCAAAGTAATTACAAATTTGGGAAATAGTTAACTCATTCATTTGAACAGATTGAAAAATAATCCTATTTCACTTATTTAGAAATCTTTACTTGATGCTTACTTTGCACATTTGTTAATAGAATATCTGATCAAGAGAAAGTTACTGTATTTGTATATGCAAAGAGTTGGATACCCAGATAGGAATTTAGCTACTACTTAAGGCACTTAAACTCTCTAAAGTGCATTTTCTCAACTGTAAAAGATAAGAAAATTACTGCCTCAAAGGTGTGTCCACACACCAACTCATCAAGTAAAATATGATCATTTAAGACATGTTAAAACCAAAGTGCTCTATGTGAACTATGTATTATTACTAAATTTTGTGTTTCTTCTCTTCTATATGTCATAATATTCAATACAGCATTTTGATATAGATAAAAACAGAAAACTGGAGAAAATAAATATTAATAATAAATAAATAATAAATTTAAATAAATCATGCTACACCCAAAATGTGTGATAATGTGCTTCCATTAAAACAAATAAGGAAGATTTATATTTACTATCATAGAAAGATTTCCATGATATCTTGTGAAATTAAAAGTAAACTTGTAAGCTTGGAAGCGTAGATGTCAAATGGTTAACAGTTATCCCTTCCTTGAGAACACAGGTGGAGTGTTCTGGGGCAATTTCAGTTTTTTCCATGTATGCCCTATTTGAATTTGTTAAATAATAAAAATTGATTAATTTTCAATAAAGATTCCATTCACCCTTAAATAATAAAAATATTGAATGAATTTTAAAATACTGTTATACTTGGGGCATATCAATTATATGTGGGCACATCTAGAGACCTATACTGTTCCTCTGGTTTTGTATGTGGAGGACAACTCACACATGAGGTTATATTGTTTTTTGTGTTGCAATGTACTAGCCAGATAAAAGCACTCCCAAAAGGACAGGAGCCAAAGTATAATGGAAAATGTCCAAATGAAAGTTCTTGAAAGCATGCCAGTGTTTGGGAGAACTTGCATTTTTGTAATTGAACACAGATTTTACTTTTCTTAGCCCAAAGCTAAAGGATTTGACTTATCATCATATCTAGTTACTAATGGAGATATTTGGGGAGTAGAATATGATGCCGTTTATGTTACTGATCTCTTTAGCACCCACGAGGGTAAAGAGGACAGCTCCTTAGAGTTGGTGAATATGAGAAGAGAGCCAGTTCTTAATTAAATATTTTCTTGAATCTGGCAATAACAGGAGTGTTCTAAAAACTGATAAACACTTTGGTTACATCAAGGACTTTTATATTCCCTTCTTTATTATGCCAGATGTGTGCTGCCAACTTAAGTAATTACTGTTTTCCCAGTAGGAAGTTTGCTGAAATGTATTTTTTGCTCAAAAACATGCTAACCAAAAGCATCTAGTTTTTTTTCTGCCTTTCGAGTTCTTCATTTTCACAAAAGTGAAATAATATAGAAAGCAGTGTTTAAAACATCACAGAGTAGTATTTATGTGGTACAGATATGGACCTACCAAGACTTACCCTGACAGTTTTCATTTTAGATAATACAGTAGTAGAGGCGTCAAAAATAGGTAAGCATACATTATATTCATATAAAATTATTCAAATGTGTTTTTGCAGCTAATGCCTTC